>NW_015167560.1:557936-596972 GCF_001447785.1 Gekko japonicus
GCCATTTCTTCAATTTCTTCTACTTCTACTTCTTCATATGCTTCTGACACTTTAAAGATATTAGTGTGTTTTTTAAAGACATATAATCCATAATTACAGAATCTTAGGACAAAAAAACACAACCAAAGACTAAAAACATACGGAGAGCCCAGCTTTATTTAATAAACACAGTAGTGCTTGGTTATGCATCCTCAGAATCAGCCCTATTTCAAGATTTAATGAAATTACTCAGGTTAAAACTCAGTGTGATGTTAGCAGATATATTTTGTCTAAACCTGGGTCTGCCCAGTCCTATATAAAATGCATGGTATATACAGGTGTGTCCAATTTTGAGAACAAAACAAGTATATGGGTGAGGGGAATCCTATTCACTTTTACCTCTTACTTCTCCACAGTCCAATTCCTGAATTCTTTTTTAGGCGAACTTATAATAAAATTAAGCTAAAAGAAATGTCTGGGGGATAAGATGTAAGTGAGATAAGGAGTCTGTTCCCCTCATCCATGTTTCCCCTACTGCTGCTGTATATGTAATTGGAGCCGAATTGGCTTTATAGAAATGAAGCTTCTGCTGTAACATCTGCCTTGAGCCTCAGTTGCAATCTCTCTTTGGGTTGGACAGAAGACTAAGCTCCTTCCTTCCAAATGAAGTAAGAAGGGTAATAGCAGAGTAAGGAAATACTATAATTTTACAAGACAAGCTCCACCAATGAACTTAGAATGAGATACTTTGCTATGCAAATCAGCTAATAACAGATCACATCCTTGCAAATGTTCGGACACAAGTGAAATCTAAGCACTCTGGCTTAAGCGGTTTCTGGCTGGCAGAGTCACTGTTAACTTCCAGTTATTTCCCCCCCCCTGGTTACCACCTATCATTTCCTTCCCTTTCTTGTTCTCATACTATGTTCTTACTTTTGCTTCAGAGGTGTTTTTCCTTCCCTTAAATATTTGGGACAGAGATTTTTATTAAGCAATACTGGGGGCACACAGTATACCACTTTTAAAATTTAAATAATTTTTGTTCGCGTGCTTTTGTTTCAGGTGGTATCTGTCAAAGGGAGCTTTGAAAGCTTATACTCTGGAAATCTTGGTCTTGATGGCACTACTGCACTTGCATCTTGCTCTTTCCTTTTTTGGTGTGAATTTTTTTATTGCTGTCCTTGAATAGTTATTTCCTTATATTGGATGTATATCCCATGAAAAAAGCCAATGCGATATACATACATTGACAGGGCAATCTTAAGCAGAGTCATAAAATCCACGTAAATCAACAAGATTAGAAGTATGTAACTTTGCTTAGGACTGCAATGTAAATGACCCTAAATACATTAATATGACAGAAAACTTGGGCTCCGTAACACAGAACATTGATAACACTCCCCAAGAGGTTAGAGAATGAGATTTGCAATTAAAGGTGTATGTACCTTCAATCGATGTAACTTCTCTCTTTGACACTGGAAATGATACTTGTTCATCAGAGATGACTTTCTTGGGTGCCGCTTTAAAGATATTAGTTTGTTTTAGGAAAGTTAAAAAAATGTGGAACACAATGGAACAGACAAACACAAAGAAATTATTTGTGAAGCTAGTACATGAAATACAGAAGAACTGTGATAATGCCACAACAGTGGCTTACTTGGAATGCCTTAACTTTTGTCCATTAATAATCACTTTTCACTGAAATGCTCATGTACCTTTAGCTGCTGGATGTTCCAGTTCTTTAGAAGTCCAAAAAGGAGGTATTTCGTGTGGCATCTCTTGAACCTCAGGTGCTTTAAAGATATTAGTCTTTTTTTAGAAACATGGGTATTTTAACTCAAAGGTTAATACAAACGATACACAGAACGAAGGACTGCAACGAAACACATCCTCCTGTGAAGTTCTACACATGGTTTCTGCCATGCTACAATTACAGTGATGAAACAGAACCACTTTATGGCCTCTCTTTTCTTCTGCATTCAGTTCTCCCCTGGAGAAACCTGGACTGACAGATCCAAAGTGATAAGATATTCCAAGGTTTCTCCTTTAAACCAGCACTATGAGAACTCTAATGCTCTAAAGGTTCATACTGAGAGCAGGATATTGGAAGAGATTTTTGGTTATAGGTGCAGATGACTATATTGAAATCTATTAGAGAGGCTCCAGAATACTGAATACTGATTTGCACTTTATCTCATTAGATTAACCTCCAGATTTGCATGAAAATTACAGTCATTTTGCCACTTTGTTTACCTCGCACAAAACATTCAACTTTAATGAGATTAGGGGTCAAAAATGAAAGGAAGACATCTCCCATTTCACTCCAGTCCCAGGTGGAGATGAATTACCTTGAATAAGTGGTGCTGCTTCTTTAGGGGGTGGGGTGGGTTTCTTCTTTTCGGGTACAGCTCTCTTTGCTGGTGGAGGCACTTTAAAGATATTGGTTATAGGTGCAGATGACTATATTGAAATCTATTAGAGAGGCTGCAGAATACTGAATACTGACTTGCACTTTATCTCATTAGATTAACCTCCAGATTTGCACGAAAATTACAGTCATTTTGCCACTTTGTTTACCTCGCACAAAACATTCAACTTTAATGAGATTAGGGGTCAAAAATGAAAGGAAGACATCTCCCATTTCACTCCAGTCCCAGGTGGAGATGAATTACCTTGAATAAGTGGTGCTGCTTCTTTAGGGGGTGGGGTGGGTTTCTTCTTTTCGGGTACAGCTCTCTTTGCTGGTGGAGGCACTTTAAAGATATTAGTTTCACTTTGAGTATATGTACAAATGTAACACAGAGAAAACACAAAGGAAAGGGGTGAGGACAACAAACATAATCAACAATCATACAGCCCTTTAAGAAAAGCTTGGAAATTTGTGAAACGGATGATGTACCTTTGGCTGGGGGAGCTTCCTGTTTTTTGGGAATACCCACAGGAGCCTTTTCTTCTGGGAGAGCTTCTTCTTCATATTCAAGCACTTTAAAGATATTAGTATATTTCAGAAATGGCAAGAGGACTTGCAAAATGTAGGTTAGAAAGACAACAGACAGCAAAGATGAACAAATCAACGCAATGATGATAAAATAATAATAATGTTGCAACTGAAGACACTAAAAAATATACAACGGATTTATAATCCACAATCTTAATGTTTTGAGTTGTATCCTTCAGCATTTTAAAACGAAATGGATAACAGCTCAAGTGATGATGTTTTTCTTTTTTCACCACAGTGGACACAGAAACACCTCTGACTTTTCCTTTACGTCTAAATTTGCCAGACAAATTCGTGTTGGACTTTGCAGCTTCAACAGGCCAAAAAGTCAACAGAATAGCATTCAAATGGCCTTCTACACTCCAGGTACGGCCCTGAAATTGGATCGTATGAGCCGTGGCCTCAATGCAGTGCCTTTGGACAAACAGTTTAAATTAGAATTTTATTATTAAGAACAAAAACCTGATAGGCAGCTGATAAAGGGCTTGAATTCAAAGGTGCCATTTTACCAACAGAACACTGCTAGGCCGGAGGAACAGCATTTCCATTGGTGGTGGATGGAAGTGATTTTCTCTTTTCTCCCCATGCTGTTCTTAAGGGCTGGTTGGCCTCCAGGAACAGAATTTGGGGGGGGGGTGTTCAGAGGCCTCCAGCGTGAGGTGTGAAGCAGTCAATTCCTGCTTGGCCAGCTTTACTCCACTGGTGGTGCTTTAGAACCAACCCAGAGAGATTTAAGATCTACCAAATAGTAACCTGACCAATGTTCCTGTCATAATATCAAGTGCGAAAAAAATTATGAAGCTGACTGATTTCTAAACTAACTTATTTTGTAAATTAAATAGAATGTGGATGTACCTTCAACTGGTGGTGCTTCCTTTACTCTGGGAATAATATGTGGAACTTTTTCTTCCAAAACAATTCTCTCATGAACTTCAGGAGCTTTAAAGATATTAGTTTTCTTTTAGATTTTTTAAAAAATGGACAAAACCTTTAGATGAAATTCAGCAACATGAAGACAAGAAAAGTTTTGCCCTACCATTTTTAGTAATACTGTTAATCATTTACAGGCTGAATTACATTTTAAGGACTTGCTCCCTAGGGAACTAGGTGCTAACGAGTTAATTAACCTAAACAAAGTGGCACAATATATATATAGAAGGTGTTTGTGTTAACAATCTCTGATCAAGTCAAAGATTATTTGTAAATCAATAGAAAATTTACCTTCAACTTTCAGCAGCTTCACAGGATATATGGTCTGCTTGTGGTGCAAAATCTAAAAGCGTTTGCTGTGATCTAACTACATGTTCCTTTAAATAATGGTCTTGAGCAAAAGATCCAACTACACTATTACGGTTCAGAAATATTTTTTTGTGTTTGTCTTCTCAAAATGTTATCTACCTTTCACTGTTAGAGGTTCTTCTACTTCATGCACTGTGATAGATACTATTTCCTTGGGGGCAGCCCTCTTGGGAATGGCAGACATTTTAAAGATAGGGTGCAGTTAGAGTTACTTGGAGAAAGACTTGCCATAAGACAGTGTGTACACTGACCAAAAGCTCCCATAGGGCATTAGTATTAACACTGAAGACATAAGAACCTGAATATTTTTGTTACTTTAGTATTGATTCTACCTTTAGACGGTGGAGTCTCCTTTCTTTTTGGAACAGCCTTTGGCACTTTTTCTTCAGGGACAGCTTTCTTAGGCACTTCAGGAACTTTAAAGATACAGTATTTACTTTTAGTGAATAATTTATTTAGTAATCTTGGAAGAATGTTATGTGATAATTATGAAAGAAGAAAACGAAAAGCAAGATCACAGACAGTGAAGACGCACACGTGCACAACTAATGAATACAAATGCACAATATATTTATACAACATGGAAACAGAAGATGAAATGGAAGAGTTTATTGCTTCACTATGCAAATGAGGAGCAAATGTACCTTTAGGCGGGGGAGCCACTTCTTTTTTAGGAACCGCAATAGGTACTTTTTCTTCTGGAACTGGTTTCTTTCGCACTGCAGGTACTTTAAAAACATTGATTTCTTTTTTAAGAACTACTAATTCTTTGAATTACAAATGAAACACAGCAAGACACAGAAGAAACTTAAAGGTTCACACAAAATCACACAAAATCACAACCATGAACAAAACATACACCCATCTGAGGCGGTGCTGATTAAAAAGCTTGTGAACTAGATTGACCTGACTTTGGGGTTTTCTGCATTCTCACTTTACTCACTGGTAAATTCCTGTTTCCTTGGGGGTATTTTTCCTGTTCTGCACATGTTTCTGCTCCCTCTAGTGGTTGATTCAGTATCACATAGGCTTATTCCAGTATGTCTCCCTGCAGTCATGTGAGATAGCCAATTTACCACTACAGGGAGAAAAACACATGCGAACACAACTCACCCTTCTCCAAAGAAACAGAATCTTACCAGCCAGTAAAATGAGAATGCAGAAAAACCTCTGACTCACAGGCTAATGCTACAGGCCAGATAAACATACCTGGACACCACCAAACACAATACAATGTATAAGCCTGTGCCTGGATCAAAGATCCAGTCCTTCTCTTCCTTCCATTCTCTCTCTAGTCAGGCTACATTTTCAAAACTCCAAACTAATAGATCTCAAAACCCTAAGTTAACATGGCTACTTCAGAGTCAATGGCATAATGATCAATGGTTATTCCTGTCTCCATTGGAATAAACTATTATAGGTTCTACTTAGTTACAATTTTCAAATTGGAAAGCTTTTAATTTTGTAACCAGAGGTCATTTCGGGGGGGAACGCGGGGGCATAGGCGTAATCTTCGTGGGGGCGGCGGGGCTTCAGACCCCGCCGAAATTTTCAGGAAAGTGCTCAGCCTCCCCCGGGAGCCACCCGTGCTCCTAGCAAAGCAATGCCTCTGGCCCAGCCCCAGCCCCGGCCTTGCAGGTCCACCGCCGGGCCCCTCATGGGGCTTGGCAGTGGAGCTGCAAGGCTGGTGGCAGCGGCCGAGACCATTGGGGGCGGGGTGTGTGGCCTTATGACACACTTCCGGTGACGTCAGGGGGTGTGGCCTTATGACACACTTCCGGTGACGTCAGGGTGTGTGGCATATGCTAATGAATTATGCTAATGAGTTCCCCTAGCTCTTTTTCTACGAAATGACCCCTGTTTGTAACTAACAATCAATCCTAGGCAAGCTTAAGCATAAGTTCCATTGAATTCAGTAGGATTTACCCCCAAACAGCAGCCTAAGTAAACTCACAGTTGTAAGCAGTGTTCCCTCTAAGCTGAGTTAGTGTGAGCTAGCTCACAGTTTTTTAGCCTCTGGCTCACACATTTTTGTCTTAGCTCAGGAAGGAGGGCTCCAGAGCAAACTAATTTATGCAGCAGCCAAATCACTTGCTCACAACTTTAATGCCAGGGGCTCACAAAGTAGAATTTTTGCTCATAAGACTCCACAGCTTAGGGGGAACATTGGTTGTAAGTATGGTAAACGGAATCAATGGGACTTGCTTTTGCGTACGTAAATGCGGATGTAACTAAGCTTGAACTTAAGTCTTCATCTTAAATATACAGGGACTGGGTTCTAAATCTTATATGAGCCAATAAAAATGACAGATTTAATATACAGAGGCATCTACCATTGGTTTTCATGACTATATTTTCTGAAGTCTATTCTGTCTTCACAAGTGAAACCTTACAATAACTTAGATGAACTAAGAGGAACAACTGGCTTGGATGCAGAAAAATTTGAGCAGAGTTCCATCTACACAATGGTGCTTGCTTTCCCGTTGCCTTTTTCCCTGCTGCAGCTGCCTGCACCCCCTGAAAAAGCCATCCCTAAAGATCTGGAAACCCTCTGGAATAGCAAGAGAAGTAGTGAAGGGGCTGAGAGTGAAAAGAGATACCCTCAGAATCTGGGGACATGTCCCACCTGAAAACAAGCACAATTGCCTTCTGCTCTTGGAAGAAGTGGATCCAAACCATTGTATATAGCTTATATCTTTAAGCAGTTCAATGAATACTGAATTACTGAAATCAATATTGATTTATTATCCTGCCTGTGATCTTGTTGGCTAATGAAAACTGATACCACATCAAAGAAAAATTGGGCTTTGGGGATACATAAAAGAATTTGTTTAGCAGCATGTACCTTTAGCTGGTGGAGCTTCTTTTTTAGGTACAACTCTGGGCACTTTTTCTTCAGGAACGGCTTTCTTAGGCACCTCAGGCACTTGAAAAAACATTGTATTAGGGAGTTTTATGTTTATTTGCAAATAAACAAAATTACTAAAAACAGGGGAGAAAAGAATAGGGTGAAGGTTGATCACCACAGAGGACCAGATGAAATTTTTTTACAATCGTATGTTCTGCAAAGATGAATTTCTCAGAGATTTAAAAACTGCTGATCTAACTATTTTTTTTAAAAAATGTGTTTCACTCAGTACGTTGGCTGGATAACAATCACTATTAGTGTGCTTTCCTATCCCTGAGTCAAGAATTAGACATTCCACTGCTGACTTATTTGGACAAAGTGATCTCCAAAAGATTACATGAAGTGATTAATATGTGGTATTTTACCATGAGGTTACTATTTGTAATCACAAGATTTTTTTTTAAAGTCCTTAAGGACCAGGTTGGTTTAATCTGATTTCCCTAGGGTGGATTCCTGCAAGCAAAGAAACAGCAGAAAAACAAGATTTTGACATCAAGTCAAGAGCTCAATATTAGGGCAAAAGACAACAAACAAATAAAGAGTTGATATACCTATTGCTGCTGGAACCTCATACACCTCCTCATAGACTTGGATTTCTTTGCTCTCTTGAACCTCTTCATAATATTCAAATTCTTCTTGCTCCAGAGTTTCCTCATACTGCTGAACTTCTTCTGGTTCTGGAACTTCCTCATATTGCTCAATTTCTTCAGGCTCCGGTGCCTCCTCATATTGCTCAACTTCAGGTTCTGGTGCTTCCTCATATTCTTCAGGTTCTGGTGCTTCCTCATATTCTTCAGGTTCTTCAGCTTCTTGTACCTGCACATACTCCTCAATCTTCTCATACGTCTCACGCCTTTCATATTCTTCATAAGCATATTTTTCAACAGTGGGAGCAGGAACAATGATCTTTTCTTCTGGGATGGGTTTCTTGCGTACCACAGGCACTTTAATGAGATTATTACCTTTTAATTATTTCAAAAATGTTGCCGGCGCATAAAAGCAAACAACGAAACAAAACTGCAATCACCCTCAAGTATCTTCTTTTTAAAGAAGGTAAGTAATACTATCACAATTAGAAGTAAGATGTTAGAAGAGATTAAGAAGAAAAAAACTTCACAAGACATTCAGAAAGACACAAAACTATCTTTAGGTGGATTAATTTCCTTTGGCTTAGAAGCAGGTACTTTTTCTCATGGGCCTTCCTGTTATGTATCTCAGACTGCAATCCTATGCAGTTACTCGGGAGTAAGTTCCACTGAGCACAGTGGTATTTACTTCCATATAAACACACAGAATCCACTGCGTGAGAGTTAGAAATATATTGTTGTTACAGACAGCTACCTTCAAATGGTTTATGGTATGAAAACAAAACCAACAGAAAAACTACTTAATGGATTCATGAAACGACAACAAAACACAATGAGAAATTACATATCTTTCACGGACAGACAAAACACAGAATCAAGTACTATGAAAATAGTACATCCAGTTCAAATTTCACCAGATAAGAGAAGATATACCTTTTATGGGTGGTTCTTCCACTTTTTTAGGAGGAGCAGCAGGCACCTTCTTTTCTGGGACAATTTTCTTGGGCACTTCAGGTACTTTAAAGACATGGCACCACTTTAGCATTGTTTCTTGTACAACATGAGTCAAAATATATATGATTACAAACAACACAGAGACATACAAGACTCCACAAATGTTTGAGTTCACATGTAATTGAATCACGTAAACCATTTGTTAATGTAATGATGAATGTTCGCATGTATTACATATATGGATGTACCTTTAGCTGGAGGAGCTAGCACTTTTTTGAGAACAGGCATTTTCTCATCTGGGACAGGGACTTCAGGCACTTTAAAGATATTATGTGATTTTAAGAATTTGATTTCAAGCCACGACACGCAAACACATACGATAGCAAGTGTAACATTGAAAAAAAAAAAGACATCACAAACGATGGATTTAAAACTTAATGGAAGAACATAAATATTAAGATGAATATTTCCATGTATTACATATAAGGATGTACCTTTTGCTGGAGGAGCTGGCACTTTTTTGAGCACAGGCACTTTCTCTTCTGGGACAGGTTTAGGGACTTCAGGCACTTTAAAGATATTACGTGATTTTAAGAATTTGATTTCAAGCCACCACACACAAACATACGTGATAGCAAGCAAAATATTTAAAAAAAGACATCACAAAGAATGGATTTAAAACTTAATCAAAGAATATAAATGTTAAGATGAATCTTATGTAACCAATGATGTCAAACATACGTGATAGCAAGCAAAATATTAAAAAATAAGACATCACAAACAATGGATTTAAAACGTATTCGAAGAATATAAATGTTAAGATGAATATTATGTAACCAATGACATTATGTAATGTAAAGATTAACTTTTGCATGTATTACACATAAGGATGTACCTTTTGCTGGAGGAGCTGGCACTTTTTTGAGCACAGGCACTTTCTCTTCTGGGACAGGTTTAGGGACTTCAGGCACTTTGAAGACATAGTATTATAAGAATGTGTTTTTATGCCAACACAAACAAACAAGTAAGACAACAGAAAGATCTGAACTATTTATATGAATTCTTTAATGCCTCATTGAAGAATGGAAATGATTATTAAAGCTTTTATATGAATTCTTTAATGCCTCATTGAAAAATGGAAATGATTATTAATGTTAAAATGTGCCTTTGCACCGTTTCATATATTATACCTTTTGCTGGAGGAGCTGGTACTTTTTTGGGAACAGGCACTTTCTCTTCTGGGGCAGGTTTAGGAACTTCGGGCACTTTAAAAACATCATAGTATTTGTAAGAAAGTGTTTTTATCCCACCACACACAAACATGTAAGACATCTCAACATTTTGAACTATTTACGTTAATGCTTCATTGAAGATTAGAAATTACTGCTACGTAATAACGTTTCTGTACAACATTTCATATATTGTACCTTTTGCGGGAGGAGCTGGAACCTTTTTGGCAACAGGCACTTTCTCTTCCGGAACAGGTTTAGGAATTTCAGGCACTTTAAAGACAGTACATAATCTTAAGAATGTGCTTTCAAGCCGTCACATACAAACAGAGAAGACTTCACAAAGCTTTAAGTGAATGATTAGAATTATTTAATAAGTAACTGAATTATATAAAAGTCTATTCATATACAATTTTTCTTTTCTTTATACCTTTTGAAGGAGGAGCTGGCACCTTTTTGGCAACAGGCACTTTCTCTTCTGGGGCAGGTTTAGGAACCTCTGGTACTTTAAAGACATTAGAGTGTTGTAAGAGTATGTTTTTAAGCTACAAGCTAACACAAGTTAACAAACAACATGAAGTGTAAGGACAGCAAGAGGCATAGGACAAGCAAGACATTAACAGAACATTAACAAGACATTAACAGAGGATTCCCACCATTCAAGACATCAGTGGAGGTATTTCACATTAACAATAAGAAAGTCACACGTTTTTATCCACTGCAAATGGATAGAACTGACACATTAATACAATTTCAAGCTACACAATTTTGAAATGCTTCCTATACATAGTTATTCTAATGCCACCCAATTCAGTGGCAAGAAGTGTGTAGAATTAAGTCTGCCATCTTATTAGCAGAAAACAGTTGTAGGACAAGATTAAAAATGCTGATATATCCATTCTTTTATATGCAAATGAATGTACCTTTTGGAGGAGGAGGCTCCACTTTTTTGGGAACAGCTGCAGGAATTTTCTTTTCTGGGACAACTTTCTTTGGCACTTCTGGGACTTTAAACATATTTTTTTCAGGTTAAGAATTTTGTATTGATAATTTCAGAATGAAAAAGCAAACATAAGTCACATGGAACACCAGCATACACAAGCAGGGGCATGGGGGGGGGGGGAGGCCAAGATTCAAAAGGCTTGTTTTATTTAATTGAAGGAGTTTGTACTAGTGGAATTTTATACTTCTTTTCTTTGAACACCAATCCTTCAATACCATGTTGTAAACAGCTTTTGAAATTCCACTCAGCTTTAAAAGCAGTTTGCCTGGCAAAATATGGAACTGCTGCTCAATACAAGTTAAGTCTAATGTCCTCTTTGGTCCATAGAACTAGCATATTAATTCTGTGGATAGTACTAGCCATAGTGTTGCTTATAATCTATACTTTACAAAAAGTTACAGATGTCTCTATTTATTGCTCTCTTCTAGAAATTACAAATATTCTTTACCTCTAGAAAAAACTGTTGTCTTTTCAAAACACAAAGGAAAAAGAAGCACAAAACAAAACCAAGAACACTTAAAAGATGAAACAGTCAGCATGAAATATAAACTAAATTTGTAATCTTATGTCCACTCATTTGGGAGTAGGTCCCAATAAACTCAGTGGGATTCATTCCAGCGTAAACACTGATAAGATAGGACTCCATGATCCATATGGAGTAAAGAACAAAGAATGAAGACAATACTATTACCATGAATTGAAAAGAGATCTTTGATAAAGTTAATGGAGAGTTGATGTACCTTTTTCGGGTATTGCCTCTTCTTCTTCTTCTTCTTCTTCTTCCGGTATATAAACAGGTTCTTCTTCCTCTGCAGCAACCGCCGTTGGTATTTTTAGCACTTCAAAGATGCAATTTGAAGAAAATGTACAATGTATTGTCACAACAAGACAATAACAGAAAAAGTTGACAATCAAGGAACAGCAGTGATATCTGACATACAACACATATCACATTTAAGATTATTTAAGGAAACACATGAAAGCACAAAGACTGCTTCGATAAATTCATCTACCTTTAGCGGCTGGTGCGGCTGGCTTTTTAGGCACAGCAAGAGGCACTTTGGCTTCAGACACAGCTTTCTTGGGTACCTCAGGCACTTTAAAGATATTAAGAAATTGACTATGTATGGATATATCAGCAACAGAAAGAACACATGTAGCAGAAGACAAAACATAAAAACGGTCGATGCACAGGGGAATATGGTTGTGGATCTAGAAGCTCTGGTTGCTTTAGTGTGGTTAATATTGCACTTTATAGTGCTTAGCTGTTTTACATGGGAAACATGGGTAAAAAACACTCAGGCATGTAAGTATCACCTACATATATTTTCCAGTTAATATTTCAGGTACCTTTTGGTGTTGGAGGCTCTGGTTTTTTAGCAACTGAAATAGGGATTTTCTCCTCTGGCACGGCTTTTTTCGGCACTGCCGGCACTTAAAAAACATTAATTTGCATATCATTTTTTTGTATTCTTTACACCCTTTTCAGTATTAAATTGAAACAAAAAAAAAAACCCAACCAAAAACAGAACTGCACGAAAGGGATGTATCTGAATCACTTTCATCTGAAGGACTTATTCAGACTGAAATCAACAAGTTTTTGGTATTGATAGGGGGTGGTATTTCACCTTAGGCTAGTAGAAGTTCCCACAGCCTAAGAAGCCTTCCTCCTTGATTGGAGGAGCAGCCAGTTATGAGGGAGAAAGGCTTCCAACTTTGCTTGGTGAAGTGGTAGGGTTCAGGCCAGTATATCAGGATAGTAGCTCACAATGATGGCCAAATGAACAAAGTTCTAATTATTTGCATGTATTACAGAGCAATGTACCTTTAGTGGGAGGAGCTTCCACTTTCTTAGGTACTGGAACAGGCACTTTCTCTTCAGGGACAGCTTTCTTAGGCACTTCAGGCACTTAAATTTAAATATAAGATTGTCTGAGAATGTAATTTTGTTTTGACGAGGCACAAAAGTGTGACACAGACTTCAAGAACACAAACATAGAGAAAACTTTTTAAAAAGGAAACACCTTTTTTGACACGTTACCAAAAAGGGAATAAGGGATGCTAAATTTATGTGAACACTGCAAATCCCAAAAGGATTTACCTTTAGCTGGTGGAGCTTCTTTTCGTTTGGGTACTGGGATCTTTTCCTCTGGGACTGGTTTCTTTGGCACCTCAGGCACTTTAAAGATAGGTTTTGAGAGTTTTTGAGGATCTCCAGCCGATCAAAGTACAGTAAAACAGAACAGCAACAAGAAACAGGGCTAAAAACATTTCTACAATAATTCCCCTTTCTCCCCAACTGCCAAGAAAAAGATTCCTTTAAACAAAATTAAAGAAGAATGCCAATGAAGAGATGCTATACCTTTAGCTGGAGGAGCCTCTTTTTTCTTGGGCACTGGCACCGGAACCTTTTTCTCAGGGACGGGTTTCTTGGGTACCTCAGGCACTTTAAAGATAGCACTTTATTTTAAAGAGTGTTCTCACGGAACAAGAGTACAAGAAATCAGCTGTGTTGCAAGACTTTATATATTTAACATAGAATCCTAGTAGCATGCCAACAACAGGTAAGTGGCGGTATCACAACATGGGTGGGTGGGTGGGGATAACACAAGATTGAGGGATAAGACAATAAAACAAGTGCTCATTCTGTCCTATTCCAGAACCAAATTAACCAGTCCAATTCCATTTATGCTACTTGCATTCTACCAAAGTCCATTTGACAAAGCTGAATTAAGTTGAAGTACATTTTAGTTAAATTTTATAATTTTAGATTTTATTGAGTATACTGGAAGTAGAATTTTAGTGATTACATTGTAAATGAAATTATGATGTGACCTGCCCTGAGCCTGCACACGGGAATAGGTGGGATACAAATGCAATAAATAAATAGATAGGTAGGTAGGTAGGTAGATAGATAGATAGATAGATAGATAGATAGATAGATAGATAGATGTTAGCAGCTTGAATAACTCAGACTAGCCCAAGATCATTAGAGCTCAGAAACTACGCAGGATTGGCCATGGTTAGCACTTGGATAGGAGACCAGCAAGGAATTCCAGGGTTGTTAGGCAGAGGAAGGCAATAGGAAACCACCTCTGCTCATCTCTTGCCTTGTAAACCCCATGAGGGGCCACCTTAAGTTGGCTGTGATTTGATGACATTTAATTACTGTTATTAAATTAATGTAAACTGGCTTTGTGGACTATTTCATACAACACTTGTCACATGCTTACATATGGACTGAAGCTCAGTGCGTGGTTTGAAGCTGGAGTGTAGCATTTGCTAAAGGAGTCTTTTGATAATGTCAGTTGCTTAGTTTGCAGATCATTGTGGGATGAGGTGCATTAAAAGATTTTCTCATTCCACCGTATGGTGACCAGAGAAATAAAGATATGACTGACGAGGGTGCATATCGTAGGTTAGGATGAAACACCATGGCCACCTCCATAGAATGGACAGGATGACAGTGTTGGAGCAAGGGGCCGTTATATTATATTGGCCATATAACTATTGATCTCATTCTCTGCTGGTGTTGTTCAGCAGAATATCATTCTATGGTAAAAGGCATTTTACCTTATTTTATTCAGGTGAGTAGCCACATTGGTCTGAAGCAGCAGAACAAAGTTTGAGTCCAGTGGCACATTAAACACCAACAAATATCTTATTCTGAGTATAAGCTTTTGTGAAGAAATATGCATGCACATGACAGCTTATACCCAGAATAAAACTTTGTTGGTCTTAAAGGTGCCACTGGACTCAATCTTTGTTCTACCTCATTTTATGGTAGATATTAAGTAACCCATATAATATATTACAGCCAGTTTTCCAAATACAGCTGATGTACTAATTCAGAAGGTTTGTAGAACTGGGAGAAGATAAATACTAATTATGGAAGTTTTTGTAAAAGTACTGATGACTAGGATTGGGCACAAACCAGGAAAATGGAGGTTTGTGGTTCATGGGGTCTCATGAGCCATGGTTTGTGAACCTCCATGAACTTTACAATTTACTGAACCAGTTTGGGTTCGTGAAGTTCATGCAACTTCCAAGTGGGGGGAGGGGGGAGCAAAAGGCATCACTGAACTGGCTTGCATCTATTAGATGCAAGCCAGTTCAGCAATCCCTTTCGCTCCCTTCTGCTTCCGCAGGGGAGGAGCCAAAGGCACTGCTGAACTGGCTTGCATCTAATAGAAGCAAGTCATTTCAGCAATGCCTTTTATTCCCCTCATGGAAGCCACAGCAGCCCTCACAAGTGAAAGAAGGAATTTAAATGCCTTCTGAGCTCACTTGCATTGCACCGTGGTGGCGGCACAACTCACAAGTTCATGAGCGGTTTGCGAACATCACAATTGCATTAATCATTGTCTGTGAATGCACGAACTGGCCTGGTTTATCATGAAATTCGGTTCATAATTTGGTTCGTGACACTTTTTAGGATCTGGATTTGGGGAGGGCATGGTTTTCATTATTCTGGATTTTGGGGACTCTTCAGGATTTTTTGTTCAAGATCTGGAAAGTTGGGACAATTTTATTAATTGTCCCTCCATTCCTCCACCACCCTGAGGCAGCAGGATCAGAGAGGGATGGATGGAAAGCTTGTCTTGCAAGCACCTATTTGGGGAGGTCAACAACCAAAGAAAACAACGACCCTTTACATTTTAAAGGGACTCTGAGTAACAACTGATCAAGTAGACCTGGCCTCTGGGCCATTATTTCCTCTGAACAGTAAACAGGTTATGTCTACCACCTATAGGAACTAATGGACCCATTACTGCCTATGGGTTGTAGACGTGGTCTCTATACCTCCCATAAGAAATAATGGTTCCATTATTTTCTGTGGGCGGTGGACCTAGCCTTAGAGGTCAGGTCTCCTGATCAGCTGATAGTTGTCATTCCCAGTCCCTTTACACTTTAAAGGGCCATTATTTTATACAGGGTAGGCCTGGCATCCAATTTCAGAGGCTAGGTCTTCCCATAGAAAATAATGGCTCTTTAAAACTTAAAAGGCAGGAGATGCTGCTAAACAGCTGCATGGTGAAGCAGCTTCCTCTATCTCCATTTTGGCTCTGGGAAATAAATTTTCATTACTCACAGAATTCTGGGCTTTTAGGGATCATTTTGGATATCCCTGAAACAGCTAATTTCCCATTTATTTTCATCTTGGGTATTACTTCAGCTCAAACTATTTGTACACATATAATTCTGTACACAACACACATCACTTGCACGTGATCAAAATATTCACAACAAATAAAAGTAAAAGTAATTGAACGCAAAAGAAAAATCTCTAACATGACAGCAAATAAAAAAGATCCCTTTGTTCCTCAATATACTGGAAAACTGAATTTTACCTTTAGCTGGGGGAGGTGGAGAAGGAACTTCTTCCTCTTCTTCATATGCAGGAATTTCTTCTTCTTTTTCATAGTGAATTACTTCTTCCTCATAGTGAGTGACTTCCTCCTCATAGCGGCTAATCTCCTTCTCATAGTGAGTGACTTCCTCCTCATAGTGAGTGACTTTCTCCTCTTCATATTGTATAGCTTCTTCCTCTTCATATTGGGGAGGCTCTTCCTCATATTGAGGAACTTCTTCCTCTTCTTCATATTGAGGAATTTCTTCTTCTTCCTCATATTGAGGAACCTCCTCCTCCTCCTCTTCAAATGCAGGAACTTCAACATGGACCACTTCTTTTCGAATAACAGTCTTACGAACTTCAGGGGCTTTAAAGATATGAATTGTTGTGAGTCTTAGCTACAATATTCATGCATACTAAGAACCAAATCCAATGCAATGTAAGAATTAACCAAAACAGAACACACAGAAATACTACAGAATAACGTACAGGATACATTTATAGCATACAAAGAGAACACACATCGGTACAATATCAAACATACTGTTACCTGGGGGTTTCTTCACTTTTGTGGTAATAGATATTGGTACCCTTTCTTCAGGGGTAATTTTCACAGGTGCTTCAGGCACTTTAAAGACATAGTATATTTATATTTAATAGGATTTCAAATGACTACATAGAAGCCCACAAAACACCAGCAAGAAGTTTGACAAAACACACAGTTCCACTTCCAGACCAAATAAAAAACAACTTTGACAAAAACAAAGCAAAACGAAATGAAATTTATGTGTAATTTTGAGTGTATTCTTTTTATGGTAATTTTTTTTCATTTGTGTGAGACACGAAACCTTGGAAATCTATTACATAGCCCAAAGGTACAAAAATTGTGCATTTCTTTTTATAATGTGCCACCATCATAAAATTCTCTAGATAGAAAGAGTCTATATGTTCATAAGATGAATGATATTTTCAACATAACCTTTAGTCCATTGGTCAGGTATTAGGGCTAGGATATGGTACTGATTTTTTTTAAAAGTTTCCCTCATTAAGCCTAACTGACTTATGGTACCCTGAACTGTTTTGCTATTTTAAGAGGACTGACACAGTCTTTTTTGTTCAGTTGCAACAAGATATTGCAACAAAAATACAGGGCAAATAGTGCTACTGCTGTCAAATTAGATCATTAATCAACTGTATTTGAGAAAATACCTGGAACCATCATGGAGTGACTATTAACTCTTTAGCCCCAACAGCTATAAATTTTCATTATATAACATTTCAGACTGAGTTGCAACCTACACTGCTAAACTTTTTAATGGTCTCTTTCCCCAGCCTCCCAACTTCATACCTGTATAAGAAATCTCCTTCTTTGTATGGAGAGAAACAGATACTTCCTCTGAATATCCCCACTGCTCTTCCACAGCTATTAAAGACAGAATTTAACTTTAGTATGTCTTATGGAGAAATACTACTTGAGGCAGACAATGAGAATGTTTATTGTTACAAAAATTATATAACATCAAGGGCTAGTCTTCTTCATTTAAATAAAATAATGAAGAGAGACATGTGCTGTTCCTTCACTTTCTGAATTCGGAGGGAAAAAGAATTTCCAAAGTAATATAGTGTTGGACAAGTGAACTAACAGGAAACCAGTTAGCAAATTATCTGCCTGTAGTTTGTTTTAGTCCAAATCTTGAGTACCTTTTTCTGGAGGAGCGACTTTTCTTTTGGGGACAGCAATGGATACTTTTTCTTCTGAGACAACTGTCTTTGGGACTTCCGGCACTTGAAAGATACCAATTTTAAGAAAACTACATTGTAAATGTGAACCTCTTTTTGTGCTGTATAATTGTTGGTAATATAAGATGACAAAAAAGTATAAACCAACACACATTTGATACACTGATAATTGAAAAAAAGGACCAACATATATAAGTGAACGTACATTTCACAGAGATTTAAAAATTACATAACTGGCTAACAAGCTTTTGCTTTCTGGAATTTATTCCGTTCCCAAGAACAGGAATAGCTATTTTGTTCTTAGTTTTCTTATTTAAATTAGGCACTTTTATATGAGACACACACACACACGCGCACACACACACACACATAAAATGTAGGTTTTGAAACATGGAAATGATAAAGCATATCCAAGAACAAATTGGGAGGAGGGGAAGTAAATTAGACTAGGTATGTCTAATGTCATTATCAGTAGTCAAATGTAACAATCACAAAACAATGGACATGTACAAGGAGATCCAAAGGACCTGCCCGAATCACAGACATAATAAACAACACCATAGTAGACATTGCATACTTCGGAATCCACTGAAGATCTGAACACAATCAGCAGCTGCATAACAGCAAAGGCTTGAGCTGTGCACCCAAAGTGACTATTCAAAATAATCCATGCCGTCAGCTGGATTTTAGTAGATCAATCACTAGTTTCTAACCAATTGATCAATTTCAACATGTAAATTTACATTCAACCAAACTCTCAATTTACATTCCATTTTAAGGGATTGAAGGAAAGGTAAAATCTTTTTTTAAAAAAAACTACGATGCATTTTAGAGAGAACAGCCTATAATTTTGTTACACAGCCATCGATTATTCTTTCTTTACCAATTACAATCACACAGTAATATCAAAATAGCTTCAAAATAAAGGAAGAGTACCCTTAGCTCCCAGAATCATCCAATGCAGTTTTGACTCCCGCTCCTTAAAATTGGCCCCTGTTCATTAACGTACTAAAAATTTAGTTGATTAATGTATTAAGTAAACAAGCTACTTAATCAACGATCAGTGCAATCTGAAGTATGTGTGCATTGGATGGTACCATAAGGTTTGCTGCTTGATAAAAGCTGGAAGTGTACAGAGCAAATTGCTACAAGATTTAAACTTCTTGTCCTAGGTATTAAATATTCTGCATTTGTTTAAAAGTAGAAGCAGAATAAATATTCTATGAATTTCTAGGAAAGTATAAAACAGCCTCTTTCAAAACCAGCTGCTTCACAACATCCTATGGTACACGTTCCTGATATGCAATTGCCTTCTGTGGTCTGAGAGAGGTGATGTACCTTTAGCTGGTGGAATCACTTTCTTCAGAACTGGAACAGGGGCTTTCTCTTCTGGCACAGCTTTCTTTGGCACAACTGGCACTTTAAAGACATTATGTGTTTTCAGGTGATTTGAATCACTCAAAGACAACAACTATACAATCAAGTACAATGACATACCAGATGTAAGTCAAAAGGGAAACGGACACTAACATACACTGATAAGGGTACAGACAGAGGCTGGGATCCTAAGAGCTACTTTAAGTGTGCCTATTGTTCTGGTCATGCCCACTGGGACTGTTTGCCACTGTTTTGGCTGAAAAATAGATCCCAATGCCATTGCACCAGCTGACTTTTAAAGTGCTCTCAGTTTCGAAGGTAATTTGCTATATAGCCTAGGGGACCAGTATTTGAGAACCAGAAATCTACAGCTCCTTGGACATATACAACTGGCTATATGGTTCTTAGATTACCAGACAATATTAAAAGACAGACATTTTCTGTAAAGTTTATAACTCAATGTACCTTTTTTGGGTGGAGCCTCCTTCTTTTCGGTAACAGATACTTTTTCTTCAGTGATTATTTTTTTCTTCTGTATTTCAGTCACTTTAAAAACAATAATTGTAGGGATATTGCCATGTGAAAATTTTTTAGCATGGGATTTTATCTCAAATAGCTAGAAATACATGGGTTTTTTTTAACCACATACATAACACACATATGAGACAGTTGCACTGACAACACTATTGGCAGAAGATTAAAAGAATGACCGAGATGTGGTGATAACCCCTCAAGATAGCATTGCTCTTTCAGTACAAATAGATCCCATGTGAAACTGACCAACAAAAAGATACAACATTATAGGGACAAAATACATTACTGAGAAGAGTTTTTCCTGTTTACCTTTGGTTGGTGGAGGTTCTTTTACTTTAGGAGTAACAGGTGGTGCCCGTTCTTCAGGAGGAACTTTCTTGACCACTTAAAAAATCACAGAATTTTATCATGTTGGAGTGATTTCAGTAACATGGGGGGGGGCGTGCACGGAAGGCTAGTAACACACATGTTTCACCTAGCAAACATACAACTAGATGGTTTAGACAGGTATCAGGAACAAGTAATTGTTACACAAAAGAGATTAATTTCAGCTCATATATTTTCCGCACAGAAGATTAGATAATAGAAAGCAGAAAAATCTGCTTTTCCTAACTGTTAGGAAGTAGGACCTCCTGTGGGCACCCAGTATTTCTGGCCACTGTGTGACACAGAGTGTTGGACTGGATGGGCCTTTGGCCTGATCCAACATTGGCGTCTCTTATGTTCTTATGTTAGTTTATGTATGTACCTTTGGCTGGGGGAGCTTCCACTTTTTTCAGAACAGGAACTTTCTTTTCTGGTTCAGGTCTTTTCCGTACCTCAGGCACTTCAGGAAGAACAGTAAAGAATATGTAATGTATTTTGTGTACTTTGTGTGGAATATTAGATATGTTCATTCAAACAGTAATGAAAATAAAGAGATGGTAATTTTTTTTACTTAACTCCAAACATGATGTATGTATATGCATCAATGCAATAAAACACAACAACTTGTACACAGTAGGATGGAACAATGTACGTACAACAACAACAACACAAATAATTATGGCTGGAGAAGTTGTTACATCTGACAGGGCTCAAACAGGTAAAACAAGACAGTGTGTCTTTTCAAAACTGAGAAAGGCACGTACATTTGCAAGCTGGTTGAAGTTTGCAGTCTCACATAAGAACATATGCAAATGCGAAAACTGAACTAGAAGAGAGACAGCTATCAAATGTTTATACTGAAGAGTTGATGATATACCTTTAGGGGGTGGCACTTCCTCAGGAATAGTAATGTGCACCGTCTCCTCAGCGTAGTAGGCCTCTTCTGTTAAAGATAGTGTTAAGTATGCACAATTGAAACAGTCGGCATAAGAATGTTGGTACTACCAGCAGAACAAGAAAACCAATATTTGTTAGAGACGCAGAGATGCTCACAAAAATGACATGACTTGCGGAGAAATTTTGGCTTAGGACCACTTCAGATGGTGACAAGCTCAGTAAATGCTTACGCAAGGTGTGACACTGTATGATCTTGGAAGCATAAGCATTCAAGTCAATAGGTTTAGACTGGAGTAACTCTGAATATAATTGTATCGTTAATACATCTATCTGTCTTTAAGAGGGACAGTTATTACCTCAGCAGCTTTAAGACATTCACAACATAGGGTGTGGGTTGGATTCAGTGATATTTGAATGGATATGCAAACCCACTTAGCACAAGATAGATGATGGGTAGCAATGTGAGTCTGTCTGTCGCAGCAGGAAAGAGTCCAGTAGCACCTTAAAGACCAGAAGTCATTTCGGGGGGGATCGCGGGGGATCGCAGTTCCCCGGGTGAGGTGCAGGGGGCGGGGCACACGACGAAGCCCCGCCCCTTCTTCCGGCCGCCCCTTTCTTCCAGCCTCATTCTGTTGCAGAAGGAGGAAGAAGCAGGAGGGTAAGTTGGCGTCCTCCCCCTCTGCCTGGCCGAGGCCACTCCACGTGGCCTCCGCAAGGACTCCCAGCCCCATCCAGGAGCTTCCCCGAGGTAGCTGTGTTAGTCTGTTGCTGCAAAATAGTCCAAGAGTTCAAATAGCACCTTTAAGACTAACAAATAGCACCTTTAAGACTAACCTTTAAGACTAAGACTGAGTGGTGGGTGTGGCCTTATGGCACACTTCTGGTGATGGCAGGGGGTGTGGCCTTATGACACACTTCCGGTGATGTCAGGGGGTGTGGCATATGCTAATTAGTTATGCTAATGAGTTCCCCTAGCTCTTTTTCTACGAAACGAACCCTGTTAAAGACTAACAAAATTTGTGGTAGGGTATGAGCTTTCATGAGTCACTGAAGGGAGCAGTGACTCATGAAAGCTCATACCGTAAAAACAAATGTTGTTAGTCTTTAAGGCACTACTGGACTCTTTTCTACCACTTAGCACAGCTCCACTTGCACAAGTAATAGTGCTAGACATGCTGAAATCCCTGCAATTACTTGCATAATGTCTTGTGCAAGTGGAGATGCAAACTGAAATACAATAGCTGCCAGTGCGGGCTTTTTAGTACATTTCTACTTGGCCAGGGACTCTCGTGCATGTGGAATTCTTGCACTTTATCCAACCCTGCGTTTTAGAAGGTCTTCAGGCTATCCCAGCTAAGCCAAACGAATAAGAAACAGAAACAAAGAAGGATACAGAGGCAAAGCAGCAAAATAAGAAAATTCTATAAAACTGACCAATTACTTAAATTGAGAAATGCTAGGAAGGAAGAGTTAAATATTCTCAGATCTAAATCCATGGAGATCAATGGGTTTAGAATGGAGTAACTCTGCATAGGACTGCACTGTTAATCTGCTGTTTAGATTAAGCTATGCAATTATTTATGATGTAAATCATACCACAAGTAGCAGATGATGCCTTCAGAAAGGCATGGAATTTATATGCAAGTCACCGAAATGAAGGAATTATGGGTATTGCGTTGTTTGTGTGTATGTGTGTAAATTGCCTCAGCAAGGGGCTTTCAAGGCGAGTGAGAAGCAGAGGTGGTTTACCATTTCCTTCCTCTGCAAAGTCTTCCTTGGAGGTCTCCCTTCCAAGTACCAACCCTCCTTAGCTTCCAAGATGTGATGAGATAGAGCTACATCATGTTGCCTTCCCTCTATGGGTATTCTTTATTACAACAACCCTATCTGAGTATGCTGTAGTAGCATACCTGAAATCTCTTCTTGTTCATAGGAAATCTCTTCTTGTTGTTCATAGGAAACGGAAACTTCTTCTTCCTCCTCCTCCTCTTCTTCTTCCACTTCTTCAGTCCATCTTTCCACTGTTGGTATTTCAAAGGTGGGTTTTTAAAAATCATTTATTTTTATTATTGCATTGAGATGTGGTTTTAGCTCTTATAGCCATTTTTATTAAGTCTTTATGGTTGCTACAGACATGCAGACATAGCACAGAGAACTGGATATCATACACTAAAGACATACACATATAAAATGCTTAGTAACTGCTGGAAATCTGGATGATGTAAGAACTTTTTCATTGCAGTTACCATATAAGAAGATCCTCCTGCAAAATGGCTAACAGTGTCATCTGAAGCAGAGTTACCCCTGTCTAATACCACTGAAGCCCAAGGGCTCGGAAGGATATAACTCTGTTTAGGATGGCACTCTTCATCTGGGCTAGGCATGGTAATGCTATCTGGCCTTTCCCCATGAACGATGTAATCCGACATCACCGCTATGTGATGACTTGAATATGGGCTAGTTGACCCTGGAGGTCCCTTCCAACTCTATGATTCTATGATTTTATGGTTTTCCCTCTAGAAAACAGGGGAAGGACATTCATTGGGGAAAAACAAGCTCTGGTGCACTGGATAGAACTCTTGCATTGCCTTCTCCTGGCTTAAATAATTTTGATTGCTTCATATAGATCACAGAAGGAGGAGCTCAGGAGGACCTTCGAGCAAATCCATATGGATTGGTCTCTTTTTAATGTTTTTTGGTATTTTGTGTGTGTGTGCATGTGCGCGCACCTGGAAGTCACATTGACCTCTGGTGACTGACCCCTACTGGGGGCCTGGAGGTTATTCAGAGAGCTGGCTGAATAAAACCTGCCTCTGTCCTCCCGACTGCTGGTATTCCAAGGCAGTCTCTCATCCAAGTACTAACCACAGTCAACCCCGCTTAGCTTCCGAGATCTGATGAGATTGGGCTTGCCTGGGCTATTCAGGTCAGGGCCATATGGACTGGTTTCTTTATTTCTATCCCTCTATCTATGACAAAATCTCGAAGAGGCTAAGAAAAGGGGGGGGGGAATACTGGTAAGCACAAGCCGGCAGATGGAAAGGGCTTTTGTTCCTGGCTGATATTTTGCAAAGTGGCTGGATCCTAATAGTGTTAAGACGGAAGCAGCAAGGTAGCAGTCGGAACAGGCAGGCCAATGGAAGGGGCCTCCATCTCTTTGGTTCTCCTGCTGAGCTGCTGAGTGGAATCAAATGTTTGCTGCTTCTGCAAAGCAGGGGTTGGTCTTGTGTTGAGAGAAGAAAAACGTGTATGTATTTATGGCACAGTATGTCTGTCGCACTGTGCATCTGGTTAGGTGTTGTTTTAATTTGTCGCTATTATCTCTTCTGCTGCACAGTACCATATATTACCTTGACCTACTCTAAGGTGCAACAGACACTGCTACTATGCCAACTGCTACCATTTTGATTCGCATGTTTTACTTTGTTAGCGGCCTTGGTGGCCCTATGAGGGCAGAAAGGCAGGGTAAAAAATCTTGCTCTTAAAAATAAATAAACTGACAGAAGCCGAGGAAGGCACCACAGCCTGCCTCTATTTCATCTGGCGGTTGCCTTTTAGAAGAGAAACTCCTGCCCCTACTCCCACTTGATTATAGCTAAAAGTCCAAGAAGTGATAACTCCCAATACTCAGCAGCTGGGACTATCAGAAATTGTAGCTTTTCAAATTGTAAAAATGATGGCTATAATCCTTGCATCTTGGCAACACTTCTTGGCTACACAGCCTAGTTCTGTAACATGCTCTGTAGCTTCAAATAAGAGCCAAACCAGACATTACATATTTAAAGAGTCAGGTCTTTGTTCCCAGGGCTGGATTCACTCTCTCCACACCTATAGAGCAGCTGCCGGGAATGTCTCTTTAAAAAGGAGGGACAGCCGGATTCACCTCAGAATTGTGGCATATGGGGAAGAGGGCCTTCTGCCTCACCATGCTGTTTTTGGTAGCCAAAATAATGCTTGGGGGGAGTTATTTCCCCCTTTCTGCAGCTGTACATGATTTACATCTTAAGTTTTGAATGGAGCTTGAGAAAAGACATTTTCTCTGAGGATCTTCCTTGCGTGTTAAATGTTTCAACATGTGAAGCCCTCTAATACACTCACAAACACACGTAAACATATCTGTCAATATTATTGTTAAGAGGAAGTAACGAAGACCAGAATATGTCAATATCCTTGTTAACAGGAAGTAGGGAAGACCAGTATAGGCAATTATTTTATGACAACTGAATGCTTCTAAATAGGGTTATGTTTCTCACAGTCGCAATCATTTGCAATATACCTTCAGGAGAAGGAGCTTCCACTCTTTTAGAAATGGCAATAGATACTTTTTCTTCAGAAACAAACATTTTCTCTTCTAAAACAGCTCTCTTAGACACCTCAGGCACTTTGAAAGACATTAAAGGCATTATGACTTAATCAGGATATGTGGAATCCTGGTGGCTAAAGATACTGTTGTAAAGATGATTATCTGACTTACGCAACTCAAAAGTGCAAAAGAGAAAAGTACACGACAGAAAGCTCTTTAATATGCAACACACAAAGCAGAGCTGATATAATTACTAAAAAACAAAACAAAGAACTCCAATCATTATGTGAATGTCTTGGACAGTCACTAGCAACATGACAGTAGAACAAAAAATGTAGCAGCTGATGGGCTAAAAGAGAAAGGCTCTTTAAGGCAAGACAAGACTTGCATACCTCTTGCTGGGGGAGGTGCCACTTTTTTTGGAACAGCAACAGGTAATTTTTCTTCAGGGACGGCTTTCTTCGGTACCTCAGGCACTTCAAAGAGATTGTTTAGTTTTAGAATTTCCAAAGTGACAAGAATAGAAACAAAAGTACGAACTCAAAATATTAAAGAAGATGTGATGACAACGTATGGAAGATGTATGGAATGTAACAAAAGCTCTATAGATGTAACACGTACATTTTGTTTTAAAAGAATAGGATACCTTTTGCTGGGGGAGCTTCTTCCCTTTCGCGTAGACGAGGTACTTTTTCTTCAGGAACAACTTTCTTAGGCGGCTCTGGCACTTAATAATTGCAAAAGAAGCACATCAAAGAATGTACACAGACTAAAAACATGATTATGTCTGATATAACCAACACTAATTAACAAACATATGTGCCACATAAGACTCAAATTAACTGTGGCTGGCTTGAACTGACACACATATAATGAAGAGGAAAATACACAGAGAGAAACAAAGAAAAGACTAAGAACGTTTTTAGAACTATCCAGATCTGAACTTTATACCTTTGGCTGGGGGAGGCTCTTTTTTCTTGGGGACAGCAACTGGGACTTTCTCTTCGGGAACTGCTTTCTTAGGGACTTCAGGCACTTTAAAAATATCAAATGTAAGAGTACTGAAATGTAGTAGCCATAACAAGATAACGAAGAATTCATTGACTTGAGACACCATTAAATTGCATCCCATACTTTGAACCAAAATCTAAATGAATACTTAGAAATAGCAGTGCAGTGATAGAACTATGATATTTTTAATGCATCTACTAGAATGTTCGGACTGCAGTGTAGAGAGGAATTGTTTACAAAGATGCTATTTAGCAATATGCACTCTTAAGGAAAACAACAGGAACACCACAAAAAACAACCACGATTGAAGACTCTCAGATCAGTTCACGTGCCATATAAATTACATTTTAACCAACAAGATTGTATAAAGGTTGCTGATTTGCTTCAATATCCTACCTTTGGCAGGTGGTTCCACTTTTTTAGGAACTGGAACAGGTACTTCTTCAGGGACTGGTTTTTTAGGTACTTCTGGCACTTTAAAGATATTAAAAGTGATTTTAAGTGACTTTTGCGAAAAAGATTCTGACAATTCAGTGGACAAACCAACAATCAATCAATGATTTCACATGCTTAATGTGGTCACACATAAACATGAACGATAAAGTGGGAGTCCCAGGAGCAATATTCCAACCCAGCTCACAAAAATGTGGGATTCTCTACAACCACTGGTCCTGATATGCATGTATATACATGTGAAAAGCAGTAATAGCTTCTGTATCTTTTTTGCAGCTGATTAAGTGCTACTGCCTCTTAAAGAAATAACCAAGTGGCACTCTGGGAAAAGGGAGGGAGAAAGGAGACTCTACTACTGAAGTGATTTTGTTCCTGAAGATATCATAGGTTGTGTTTGGTGTGTTTTCAAGCAATAAAAGTTGCCATTTCCACATTTCTTGACTTTCCCCCTGACTGGTGTGTTTCTCCTACACCAGGGCCAAGTAAGACAACTGCATACACCAGTTACAGAAATTCAGGTAAACATGACTACTTCTGGACATACAAAGACAGAACATAAGAAGAGCCTTGAAGGATCGATCCAAAGGTCAATCTGGTCCACCATCCTACGATCTCCCACTGCTACCCCACCAAAAGCTGGTTTTCACTGGCATGTATAAGTTCTATTATAGACCTCTCTATGAATTTATCTAATCCCCATTTAAGTTATATGTATGTATGTATGTATGTATGTATGTATGTATGTATGTATGTATGTATGTATACACAGACACACAGACACACACAGAGGGGTCATTTTGTAAAAAAAGAGGTGCAGGAGCTTATTTGCATAACTCATTTGCAAATTCCACACCTCCTTGCAAAGGGCAGGTATGCAAGGTTCCCTGGGTTCCCTGCCTGATCTTCTCCAGGTGTCCCGTGGCTGCCTAGAGAAGATTGGGCAGGGAACCCAGGCATGTTTAGATGGGGAAGGGAAAGAAAGGCATTTAAATCCCCCCAGGCAGCAGGAGGCTCTGCAGGCCTTCCCTGGCCTGTCTGCCTGTGCAGGCGGGCCAGGAATGGCGGCAGATGGGGGCCACCCCGGGCTCCTTACTGCCGGAGCGCTGCTTCGCTGTGCTCCAGCAGGAAATGACCCCTATATATAGATATATATATGGATGATTGAATTTTTTTTTGGTAGCTCTGATTTCAAATTATGTACCTTTAGCTGCTGGTGCCACTTCTTTCTTGGGAACAGCAACAGGCTTTCTTTCTTCAGGAGTTGGTTTCTTAGGTACTTCTGGCACTTTAGCATTGTTTTAAAAAAAGGATTTTTATTACTTTGTACTCTTATTCTGAATTGGATATTAAAAGATTCCATACAGTACAAAGAAGTAGAAAATGGGGTGGGAGGAAAGCATTATACTAAATTTTCAGCATTCATAGATGCAACACAGCAATTATGAACATAGTGGCATCATTCATACATTGATCTCACTGACCCCAATACATTATGTGTCAGTTAAAGCCTTGGTTGGTAAATGCTACACCTAGTATTTAGACATAATAACAATCACATCATGCACACAAATGACACTCTCTAGTGGTTTTATAAAGCAAAGCAGACAATTTTCTGCTTCATTGTGATACACACAAACATGTTAAAGACAACAAATCCACATTAAGTAGCACATCTATATGTGCTTAAAGAACGACAGAATTAAGATAAGCAAGATGAATGGATCTTGCTATTCTTCTGACAATTGATGTACCTTTAGCTGGTGGAGCCTCTACTTTGGCAGATGGAGCAGGTTTTTTCTCTTCGGGGACCCGTTTCTTCGGTACCTCCGGCACTTTAAAGGTACACAGGTAATGAAAGTTTAGAAAGGCACTAAGAGACCAAAGCCTTTACATGAAGACAATGTTCAATGTATCAACATGGATTTCAAAACATTCAGATATTTTATGTGTTGCATGGGTTTTATTAATGACCATTGCAGTTATCAAATGGTTAATCCAACATGGCATCAAATATATGATTAACATGGTGGTTGTTAGTGGTAAAGCCATGTTTCTGTTGCAGTAGCAGCCACATTTGGGGTGGTGGTGGTATTGTAGTGGTGGTACATAGAAGGTCTGGCAAAAGGTGTATTATTTTTTAGATATTCACCTTTAGTGGGTGGAGCCTCCACTTTTTTGGGAACAGCCACTGGAACTTTTTCTTCTACTCTTTTACGCACCTCAGGAACTTAAAAGATATTAACATGGGTTTGTCAATTAATTGTAGCAGAGTATGTTAACACCATCTTCATGCCATTTTAAACACAAGGACCTTGTGAAATTTCGAGAACATGCAAACACAGAGACATTTAGAAGCCTGACCAACAAGGAGATACATTAAGAACTGTACAAATCAAGCATTCCATGGCTAAGAGTTTAATCTTATATTACAGTAATTTGATATAAGTGTCTACCTTTAGCTGGTGGAACCTCAGGAATTTCAGCATAGACCCTTTCTTCTTCATATTCTTCTGGTTCTTTAAAGAAAATTGTAAGATTTATTTTTTAAAAAATTGTATTTATACCACATTCTAGATAATACTGAAATGGTGGATGTAAACACAAAGACAGTCATGTGAGAAACCAGGAGCAAACTCCACAAGGGAGTACAATAACAACAGAGACTGAACAGCTTTAGATGGAGTTACATATTACGGAAGAATAGTACAGTGGTTTGAAACATAAATTAATCTACCTTCAATCAATGGAGCTTCAGGGATTTCCTCATAGTATTGTTCTTCTTCATACTCTTCTGGTTCTTTAAACAGAATTGTAAGATTGAAAGGTTATATTTCCAGTATTGTAGACTAATACTGAAATTGTGCATAAATAACAACAAATAAATGCAACAGGAAACAGCTACATCCAGAGCTGAACATGTGCTCTGGTGTACTCATAAAGTTCTTGTGCCTGGATAATGATCCGTGCGTTTCAAAGGAACACTCACTTCTATTTTTCCCAGTAAAAAGAGTGTGTGGGAGGGAGTTCCATGTACCTAGTTAACTCCTACGCCCACAAGAAGTCAACAATCAGAGCAAAGGAAAGATTTGTCACACAAACCAAGAATACCAAGGAGTAAAAAGAAATGAAAGAAGTTTTTGGTAGGTACCTGTAACATATGAATACTCCTCTTCTCTGTGATAAGAAACAGAGACCTTTTCTTCTGAAATAGTCCATTTTTGTTCCGTTGGCACTTAAAAAGTAAGAGTTCACTTTAGTACTTTTGGATTTAAAAATCAGCAGACAACAAATTTATGTTCATGGAACAAATGTATGGAACCACCTAGTGCAACGTATACTGTATGAAGCACAAGGACTTGGGCAGATACACCATGGTGATACATTGAAATAAAATCGTCATAGATAGAGAAGGAATACAGTTTCTTCATACACCTTAAGTTATTGCATTTCTCTGTGGAAAGCTTACAGGGAGAACACACAAAATCCCTGTTTCTAAAGAACTGCAGAGATAATAAGACCACTGGAATACATACATATCCTTGTGAAAAGAAGAAGAGTTGGATTTACACCCTGCCCTTCACTCAGAGTCTCAGAGTGGTTTACAATAACCTTCCCTTCCTCTCCCCATAATAGACACCCTGTGCTGAGAGAGCTCTGAAAGAACTGCTCTTGAGAGAACTCTGACAGAATTATGGCTTGTCCCAGGTTATCCAGCAGCTGCGAGTGGAGGAGTGGGGAATCAAACCCGGTTCTCCAGATTAGAGTTTGCTGTTCTTAACGACTACATCAAACTGGCTCTTGGTTTATCAGTTGTACAATTATTTGTAATATGTGTGTGTGCATATATGTGTGTGTGTGTACTGCAGACCAATCTAAAAAATGTAAAACATGGAGAAGACTAATAAACTCAATATAGAGAATTCACAGAATCCAAGATTATTTCTTTACATATTAGTCTTCCCTGTACAAGTGCAGCACCTACTCAGGGAGAGATCTCCTTAGGGCTTAACAGAACACTGTCTTTTATCTTCTCTGTTGTGGGCACAGTCACACTACAAGGAATGTGACCTATTCTCCACAATGGCCTGTAGAACTGCATACCCACATGCCTATGTTTGTCTGCACATAAAAAAGAGGGGAAACAGGGCTTTGTTAAGCTCTGGGGAATGCTTCCATTAACGGGTGCTATGCCTGGATGCAGAATGATCATATTGTTCAGTATTTTATAATGGGAATGACACAGGTCTAAGAAATCACTCTAATGGGTAGAAGAGAAGTGTAACCAAGAGGGGCAACACAGAATAAACTTGAATATCACATGTGCTCACACACAAACACACACACTTACACAGTTTGGTACACATAAAGGGTGAAAAAGTACGTTTCGTACCTCTCCTTTCTAAAATTTCCTCCTGGACCATTTTCCGTGTGGGTTTTTGTGGTGGAGTTTCTGGTACTTAAAAAAATATAAATAGTTAGTTCCAAACAGAAGAAAGACACCAACATGAGAATGAATAATAATGACATTTAGAAAGACAGAAAGACCCAGCGTGACACATTTTTTACTTCACACATTTGGAAACGTGACAAGGGACATAAAAACAACTACTTAGGGGCTTCCAAAAAGGAAAAGAATTTAAGCATCATGCAAGAAAAGAAAGACTAGATAATTAAACAGATTATATAAAAGTTGACATCTGTCTTGGTATGTCTTTTGAAGGGAGTGCAGTGGACTTTGTTCTAGCATTGCGTGAAATTCTCAGCCTCCTAAGTATTCTTACAAAAGCTCTGAAGCATGGTGAATGAGAGTTTAGTATGGGCAGACTATCAGGATATCCCTGCTGATGACGAAAATTTCCATTTAATAATACAGTTCATAAGAAATGCTTTCACCAATCCACTAGCTGTCAGTTATCATCCTTTTTACGCTTAGACTAAGACTTTTTTAGTGTCTTGGACTAATCCCTCAATGCGTTTAACGTTTAACTGTATAACTTTATGTTCCCCACTGTGAGCTCTTTATTTATATTTAAACAAATATATATTTATATATATTTAGGCTATATATTTAAATAAATACATAAATGAAACATGCAATCCTGTGTATTACTTTCCCCATAAAATATCAAATAAATTGTTCTTTCATTGTGATTACAAGGAGGGCATTTAGAATTATGGGCATTAATTTCCTCCGGCTTGATGGCTTCTTTGATTTTAAATGAAAGCAAGTGTATTGCTAATGTCGTTCACTGTTAAGCCCATGGAATTTTTATCAGGTTTAATCAAAGATGTCCTCCTGCTTACAGAAGAGCATCTTGGGAACCAGCCCTATGGTTTTGAGCTACCCAGTTATCTTTGGTAATACCTCTAGTGGTCCGTTTGAGCTTTTCTTCTTCCAGTCCCTTAGCCGTTCTTTCAACTTCTTCAGTTATAGGTTTTCGAGTGACTGCATGGGATTTAAGATATTTCACATTACTGTGGAATGGTTAATCTAAATACAAGTTACATACTTTGTCAGGCTGTTTACCATATAATGGCCCTGTTCACACGGAGGATTTGCCGCAGGAGAGTGACGATTGCATGGTGGATTATCTGGGCGTGATCACACCATAACATCTGGGAAGTGGATCGCACCCGTGGAAAACCCGTGGTGTACCACCCAAAATGGGTGATTAAAAACTCCCTGCTCGAAGGTACTAGCAACCGGTTTGCCACGGGCTGCCTCCAGAGTCCCTTGGTGTGATCGTGCCAGCCGCGGCTTTTCCCTCCGGCCCCTCATTGATGCGCAGGCACGGAGGGAAGGAACCGTGGCGTGCCACCAACGCATGGGATCACATTATGGTGGATCTAATTACGATGGTGCAAAAAGCCCAGCCTCCTCCCCGTGTTATCCAGCCTGTGTGACCGGGGCCAATGAAATTTTGACTTTTTAAAAACCATGTTGGATGTCCCTCTTAACAGTAAATTTTCTGTCCCTGGAATTTCTATGATCTATCCCCTTAAGCAGCTCGTGCTGCATTCCTTTGAATCCCTTTGCAGAAGGGGACCAGGAAGAGATGGTGTTAAAGCACAGACTTTTGAGTTCCTCCGTGCAAGGGCAGGAAGATTTAGGGTAAAGTTCTGAGCACACTAAAATGAATAGCAAACCTTTTAATGACTGAAACGAAGCATAGTTTGATTTCAGGTGTTAAAGTTACCATTCAGATTAAGTCAAGTGAAGGAAGGCACTTTATTATATGACTTCATATCAGCTATTGGAAGCATACGGCAATAGGAAACCTTTGATACCAAAATTCTAAAAGTCTACCTTTTTTCTCCACAATAACTTCTTTCTTTTCTTCCTTTTTAGCTGCAATTGCTGGTGGTTTACGTTCTGGTACTGGCTTTCTTGGCACCTGAACCACTGTAATAAATACAATATTGATATTAGGGGGTATGCAGAGGTATGCCTTTACTGCAGTGCACACCAAATCAAGCTAGTCCAATGTTTGGTGATATAGGTGATATCCCAGCTAGAATTTCCTCAGGCATGGGGGGGGGTGATGTTTGCTGCCAAATGCCCCTCTCACAGCAGCCCCAAATGCCCTCTGAAATGCTCCTGGGAAATGGAGACTCACCTCCACAGCTATAGCTTTGGGAGGAATCAGAAGTCTCTAATGGCAGTTGGCAACTGGCAAAAATCATCCCTCCTTGCAACTGTGGAAATTCTAGGTGGGATCTAAGGAATCATCTCTTTATTTGCATTTGTTGTTTCTCAAGGTATTTTAGAACAAAGCAAGATATTGAAAATAGTGGTCTACATTCTACTTTTGTATCCTTTCCAATGTTGCCTCTCATTCCCCCCCCTACTGAGCAGAGCAGTTCACATATGACCTGAGCAGAATATAACTGCCATAATCTTAAAATGGGCAATGGGTAGTGCAAGACCCTGCATGGCTCCAGATTGCTGCTCAGCGGGGCTTCCTGTGTTAATGAGCAGTCTCTCAGGCACACAGCTTAGAGGGAACACTGACCCTTTCTACTTTTGTAAGTGGCCATGTGCATGTGGAAGTGCATTTTCAGACTGTTGAAGGAGACTCGAGCTAAGGGGTTAGATCCCATGGTCCATGGGTACAAGGAACGTTTGGTTGGATACCGATTTGGAATGTTTGGTTGGATACCGATCAGTATGCATGGGTACAGAATTCTTCATATCCAAACAAGGAACACAGAACTGTACCATCAGAACAGTGTAGGGTTTGGCACAGAGGACCTTTGCAAGAAGGGGGAAATCAGTCAAAACTGCTCCCACCCGGTATGCACAGAAGTGCCTAATATGCATAGCATAATCCATACTGAAAACAAATTTAGGCAGTATGTAGGTGGAGTTTTAGAATATGTTGAATCATGGCAGAGTTATGTATGAGACTGGATGAACATGTATAATAAGGATTTTCTGTCCATTGAGTGCTTCAAAAAATTAAATTTGGTAGAAAAAAGAATAGTAGATTTTCAAAAACAGTAGAGCTTTTTCCACCAGAAAGATCACTAAAACAAGAGATCAGAAAAATTACCTACAAGAAAAAGGAACAAACAAAAAAGAAAAGAAAAAGGAGAGATAGAAACAAAACTCATATGGAAACTTTAAGAAGAAAAGAAAAATACCTTCTTCCCGATAAGTCTTTTCTTCGTAAGTTACTTGTCTTTCCCCATAAGTTTCATCCCATTCCTCTTCCCCTTCATCATAACCTTCTTCTCTTTCATAATATTCATGTTCTTCTCCATAATCCTCTTCCCATTCTTCAAAAGCTTCTCTTTGAACCTCATGGATCTCTTCTTTCTTCTCGTAAACTGCTTCCTTCTTTTTAGTTACAGCAGTTATTTTGACCTCTTGAGGTTTCTTGGCAGGAACTTTTGATGAAAAATAACATTGCATGAATATTTGAAATCTGCAGAACATTCACTGACTACATGCATGAACAAATACCTCAGCTTTGAAGGAGCCCAGCAGAGTAGTTTTTGCTCTGGAGCTTTCAGTATTATTTAAACGATGGCAACATGGTTGGTACAAGCAGAAATAGTATTTACACCTTGCTAACAGATAGAAAAACTGTTGAAAGTTATCTGACCTATGGAAACATACACAGTCCTTTGTGTTTTAGTATGACTTTTTAATAAACTAATAATTTTAGTGGATAATTTGTTCAAAGGGAAATCATGGTGCTGGCTCACCAGCAATTATCTCAGGAAGTACATGTTGGAAGAAAAGAGAGTTCAAATTAGTATTATCAGGATAGGCCAGTAAAGAGACTGAAATAAATGATAGGATGAGTAATGAAGTTAGGATGATTGAAGGGGGAAAATGAAGAATTACACCCACAGAATGGTAACAGAAAAGGTGTTAAAAAGCTAAATTTTCTCACAACAGATTATTTTCTTAGGATGCTTATGTAGCTTGTTACCTCTTGTTGGAATAATTTCCTGTACTTTTGGGACTGGGATGGGGGCAGGAGGTGGGGGTTCTGGTTTTGTTACCACTTCTGAAACATTTAGAAACATGTCCGATGAACAGCCTGATCTACCACTGTGCTAGTCTGTAGTGCTTGAACTTCAGTCCATTTAAGTCTCCATTAACATCAGTGGGATGAAATTAGATTTACTTGTTCATAGAAAAGATTGCCCTGGCCTGGATGGCCCAAGCCATCCTGATCTCATCAGATCTTGGAAGCTAAGCAGGGTTGGACCTTGTTAGTATTTGGATGGGACACCATCCAAGGAAAACTAGGGTCACTATGCTGAGGCAGGCAATGGCAAACCACCTCTGAATGTCTCTTGCTTGGAAAACCCTACAGGGTCGCCATAAGTCAGCTGTGACTCGACAACACTTTCCACCACCAGAAAAGGTTATTTGCATTCTGCCTCTGTATCAAGGGCACATGCTATTCTTTTCAACTTTTAAAGAAAAATATGGGAGACACAAAAATGATGAGCACATCCTGCTAAATATTGGTTGGATCCAGTAACTTTTCTGCTTGTGAAAGAGGAAAAAGGGGTCCCTCTGGGGATCATGGAACCTGCACAGACAAAAGCCAGGTGGGATGGTAGTTGTAGCAAGAAGAAGAACTGGATGAGACTGAGTGGAAAAGGTGACTGGATCCAGCTGGCAGATGTTTGGAGTTGCTTCCCCTCAAAGAATTGTTACTGGTTGCCCATTTGTAGGAATTATATACCTTGATTATGGGAAATTTTTGTTGAGATGCTCATACCTCAGATCCTCATGGAAATTATGCTTATGAAAAACATGTTATTACTGAAGAAGATAATAAAAACAAATTTATTAATATCTGGAACCTTCGTTACCTTTATGACTTGTATGAAACTTATTGCATCATAGAAATAAATGAACAAATTACATTGGAACCTTTTAAATATTGTATGTACTTTATTGAATGATATTGTATATGTGTTATTTTTGTACTTATTGTTCTCTTAATATATATTAGCTTTTGTGCAGTTCAGCATCCTTCCTTACACAGCCTTTGTTCTGGGTGTTGTACGTTGTTGTGTGATCTTCTATTGTACATTGGTCTTAAAGATGCCATCGGACTCAAACTTTGTTCTGTTGCTTCAGAGAAACAGGGATACCCACCTGAATCTAGGATCCTATTATGTAATTTATGTACCGCTTAATATGTCATATTGACACTTATGCCATGTTCCTGTACTTTCTGGTGGTTTGCAGTCTTTTAATATCCTAATGCATTAGTTATTGAATATACTGTCTTGTTGATCGTACCGACTCACTATGTGTGATCAGCCTTGAGACCATGTGAGAAAGGTGGACTATAAATAACATAAATATCTCTCTAGAGCTTATTTTTTGATTAGTTACAATAAATTACTTTGCTTAAATTGCAAACTTGTACAATATTGTATGGTTTTTTCTTTTCCTGTTGCACACGACACTGTTTTGGTTTATTGTAATCATCAGCTGATATATTTAATGAAACTGCATTGCCTTTCAGTTTGTGCAGTCTAAGGATGTTGACTTAGAAGTCTGAGACCTAACACATGTTTGTATGACCCCTGCCCCTCCTAGCTGCTTAAATCTGCTGGGGGGGGGGAGTCCAGGAGGCAGTAAATGCCCCTGAGTGATGGGGTGGTTGCTGCTGCCTTGACACAGGCAGTGGTGCTTTCACTTCTAAAAAAGCCTACTCTGGACTCAAGAGAGCTGAATAACTACTGTCCATTCTCAAATGTACTATTCTCAAGCAAGGTGGAGCAAGTTGGTGGCTGGACAACTTCAGAGATTCATGAAGGAAGCAAATTGTTTAGATCCATTCCTTGTTATGGGACTGAAACAGCATTGGTTGCCCTGGCGGATGACATGTGCTGGGAGATGGACAGGGGGAGTGCAACCATGTTAATTCTCCTGGTCCTCTTGGTGGTTTTTGATGTCATAGATCAAGGTATCATTCTAGATCACCTTTTGGGACTGGGAGGCACTGGTGGTTCCGGTCTTACCTCGAGGGTAGGTTTCAGAGTGTGGTGCTGGGTACTGCTGCTCTGCCCCTTGGCCTTTGGCCTACAAGGTTCCCCAAGGTTCCATCTTGTACCCCATGCTTTTCAACATTTATGAAAATCTACTGGGAGAGGTCATCCAAAGACAAGGGCTGAGCTGCCACCAATATGCAGATGACAGCTCTATCTCATGCTACCAGCAGATCCGAGGGAGGCTGTGGAAACCATGAACAGGTGCCTGGAGGTAGTTTGGGAATGGATGAGGGCTAACAAGATGAAACTTAACCCCAACAAAACAAAGGTGCTACTGGTGGGGGGAAGCTCTGACCAGGAAAACAGGTTATCCCCTGTTCTGGATGGGGTTGCACTCCCAGTAAAGGAGTAGATTCATAGCTTGGAGGTGCTCCTGGACCCAGACCTCTTGAAGGGTAAAGAGGTGGCAGTGGTGGCCAGGGGTGCCTTTCAGCAGCTTCAGCTGGTGAGCCAGCTGCGACCCCTCCTGGGCAGAAAAGATCTTGCCACTGTGGTGCATGCCCTGGTATCATAGAGCATTGCACTCTATGTGGGGATACCCTTGCAGCTACAATTGATACAGAATCCTGTGGCCAAAGTGTTGACTGGAGTGGATCATAGGAACCCTATCATTCCAGTCTTGTTCCACCTACACTGGCTTCCATTTTGCTCCTGGGCTCAATTCAAGGTGCTGGTATTGACCTTTAAATACCTTAAGCCTGGGACCAAAATAGCTTAAGGACTGCCTTCTCCCATATGAACCTAACCACTCTCTCCAGTCACCCTCGGAGGCCCTGCTTTTGTTGTCCCCACCATTTGAGACTTGACCAGTGGGAAACCAAGAAAGGGACTTCTCTGTCGTAGCAACAAAAGTTTGGAGCTGCCTCCCGGGGGAGATTTGTCTGTCTTGTTCTATAGGTATCTTTTACCTGGCACACCCCACAATAATGGTATCGCCCCTCCTTCTAGAGCTCTGAGTTTGTGTTTTTAATTGAATTTTATAATTTTAACTGTATTTTAAATTGTTTACATGTTTTAATGTTTTCATGTTTGCCGCCTTGTGGACCCTGATTGAGAGGAAAAGTGGAAATAAATATTGGAATGCTGGAAATAAATAAATAGCTTGTGGTTTACTGTTTTATTTCTGAGCAAGACAGTCAGGCCTTTGGAGACAGGGAAGCATGTTTCAAGGATAGATATCAACATCATTGCTGTTGCCATTTTGAATTAATTGGATCACACTGGACCAGTATTTGTTCTAAAACTTAGCCTTATAATGACAGAACCCTACCTTTAGGGGGCACAGCTTCCTCTTCAGCTTTTGGGACCACTTTTTTGGAGACCTTTGGCACAACCGGCTTTTTAGCTACTTTTAAAAAGAAATAAGCAAACAAATGAATGAATGCATTAAGCGCACCAAGAAACCCAGAAAGAAAAAGCATACACAGAATCCATTTCATAGGCGTTCAGAATGGCAACAGACCTTTTTCTTTCTTCTTCTCTTCCGGCATCGGAATGAAGATAGGAAGAGCG
>NW_015167560.1:597066-670428 GCF_001447785.1 Gekko japonicus
GATACAGCAGGTAGAGAAAGAAGTACTTTTCTCCCTTTCTCACAATACAAGAACTCGTGGGCACTCAATGGAATTGCTGAGCAGTCGGGTTAGAACAGATAAAAGGAAGTATTTCTTCACCCAAAGAGTGATTAACACATGGAATTCACTGCCACAGGAGGTGGTGGCGGCTACAAGCATGGACATCTTCAAGAGGGAATTGGATAAACATATGGAACAGAGGTCCATCGGTGGCTATTAGTCACAAGGTATAGATAGGAACTCTCAGTCTGGGGTAAGAAGTGATGCTCTGGGGGGGGGCAACAGTGGGAGGGCTTCTAGTGTCCTGACCCCACCGCTGGACTTTCTGATGGCACCTGGTATTTTTGGCCACTGTGTGACAGAGTGTTGGACTGGATGGGTCATTGGCCTGATCCAACAATGGCTTCTCTTATGTTCTTATGTTCATTAATATGGCACAACATCTCTTTCTGGCCAGCCTTAACTCTGCATCAATGTGAATCTTACCTTCAACTGGAACTTCTACTGGAACTGCAACTCTAGCATCTGGAATGTCTGAAAAGACAAGGGTATTAAGAAAGGAATGATCATATTATGCTTTCTGACCTGGTTTTATGATATATAATATAAATTACAGCTTGTCCTGGAAAGGTGAACTCCAGACAGCTAACACCTTCTGCTTTAGGTGGCTGGATAATTCATTTTGTCATTCCAGGGAAACTTTGTTTAGTGTGTAACTTTACCAGCTCAGCCTGATGCTCAAAAACCCTAAGTACAGATGTTTTTCTTTCTGGTATTGTGTGTGTGTTTGTGCATGTCTGGAAGTCATGGCTGATTTATGGCAACCCCTAGAGGGGCTTGGAGGCAACGGCCCTGCCTCACGGCCCTGGTATTCCTTGGAGGTCTCCCATCCAAGTACTTGTCAGGGTCGGCCCTGCTTAGCTTCGGAGATCTGATGAGATCGGGCTTGCCTGGGCTATCCAGGTCAGGGCAATACAGATATTTTTCTTGTGCTGTTCATGGCATTAAACAGCAGACAGACTATCCTCATTCAATTCAATTATAGTATTAATACAGGGAACCAGGGAGCCATCAGTAGGCTTCTGTACACTGGAGTTTCCCACTCATTTTGGCACAGATATACACAAAAGCCACTTCGGTACTTTGACCCCTCCCCCTGGATCATGCCTGAAGGTCAGGGATGCCCAGAACGCTAACAAATGCAGTCCAAGGGGTTGCAGTTGGAAGGAAAAATCCCATGCTTGTGTGCTTTAAGAACACATGCAAGGCCATCTGCATTCCTGTTTGAATTCAAAAATAAAGTTTGCGTTCCTAATATTTTCCCTTTACCTGGAGGCTTTACTTCCAGCTTGATCTCTGCAAGAAATAGATGAAATTAAAATTTTATTTGATTTTAAACACATTTATTTCAGTTTTTACATGTTACGGCATTATTATTATTTTTTTAAAAAAGGAAAAAAATAAGCCTTACGGACCTTTAGTTGTCAGGTACAGTTCAGCCGTACTTCTTGCTTCACCTCTTGGCTCAAGACGAGCAATTACAGAATACACACCTGAAAACAAAAAGGCAATTTGGTATTGTGTCATTTTTCATATGGTATACCAAATCATCAGCAAGAGCAGAAGCAACGAAAATTCTTCAGCGTTACCTTCATCATCTGCTGTAACATTGTGGATGGTCATATAATGGCAACGGCCCTCGCTTCTAAAGCTGTACTTATGACTCTCTCTCAGTTCCATTTTGCCTTTATACCATGTGACCACTGCATCGTCGAAAGATACCTCACACTCAAAGGTTGCAGACTGGTATTCACTCACCACTATGTTCTGAATGGTCTTTGTGAACTGAATAGGTTCAGCTGTTTTTAAAACAAATGAAAAAAGACAATAATTATCCTCTTACACCATTTATTTATTTATATTCTGATTTTCTCCCCAATGGGCATCCAGAGTCACTCATGACATCATTCTTCCCTCCTCCATTTTGTCCTCATAACAATTCTGCTCTGAGATAGGATGCGCTGCAAGAGAGTGACTGGCCCAAGGTCACCCAGTAAACTTCCATGGAGAGTGGAGATTCAAACCTGGGATTCCCAGATTTTAGTCCAACACACCCTGACCACTGTACCGCATTATGTATTTTTCTTGCTTATATAAAACTTTGTATATATACATGAATCTGTCCAAAAGTTAAAAAAAAAAAGAATAAACAAATATGAAGAAAATAACTTTTGGATAATGAGCTCATCTACTAAGAAGCTGAATAAAATGCTTTCCAAATAGACGTATCAATCCCAGGTGGTACACAAACTAAGCCTCCAGTGGTGTCTGAATCCATATTTAAGAAAGGGAATAGACAACTTCCTGGTTTTCACAAAACAGCATTTTTTTTAAAAAAAGTTTGCTCTATAGTTGATTCAGTGTTACAAAGCAGCTTTGTTTCTTCTTCCAGCCACGTTGCATTGCCTTCTGCAGCATCAGATGGCACAAACTGTAGTCCCTAAAAGCAGGGAAATGATACAGAGCGGCCTACATTTGTCTCAGCACAACTTTGCTCTCGCCCTGCAAAGACATTCCTAAGATCGGCAGCAACCCCAGAGAAAGCCAATAGAACACAAAAGACCAAGCATTCAGTTGATGTTGCTAATTAGCTGGGGGAGAAGGGGAGAGCGGGAAGCTGAGTGTTGATTTTCTTTCCAATGTCAAAATACGGAAAATGGGACAAAACTAAGAAGGATCTGCGCAGTATGTGTTTAGCACAGAAAGCGCCATCATCTACTAGAAAATAGATTCAAAACATAAGACAGTTGGTGCAAAGTTTTATATTAGCTTCAAGAGGAGCCCATTAAGATAACTGGTACAGAAAAGTACTGCGATTAAAGAGAACGTCTCTTCGTAAGAATGCTGAATGAAGAAGCAAAATAACGAGGAACTGCTCATCGTAGGTAAAGACCAGTTAAAAGAATTTTGAAAGAATGTTGAAACACAAAGAATAAAGTAAGAAGCGTTTCATGGTATTCAAGAGATATCATAGAAAAAGATGTTAGACCAGAGTTTGCTTCTATCAGAGCATTTTCTTTCATTGTTCTTCCCTTTGCCTTTTGGTTTATAAGTAAAGATCTCTGTGTACCTTCCTATTTGTGAAGTAAAAGAAATGAGTCTGTATACAAACCTTCAATCGTTAGTTCTGCAGATGTTTCTAGGTAGTCAAACCTGCAGGTATAACGCCCCTGGTCTTCCGTCCTTACATCCTTGATTATGAGCCTGTGCACCTTCTCTGAGACTTCTGTTGAATATCTACCTCCTATTTTAATGGCCCTTCCATTTCTCAACCACTGGGATTTTGCATTTGGGACAGAGAACTGACAAACGAAAGAGCACATGTAGCCTTCTTTGAGGGCAGTATCACGCAGAGGTCGTTCAATTGCAGGTTCTGCAAGCAGGTTAAAGTACAAATTTTAGAAGAAACCAAATAAAGGCAGCATCAAAACATAAGCTACTTTATACACAAGTTTTGCACTTACCAATGACAGTAAGCTTGGCACTGGCAATATGCGGTCCACAGACGATTCTGAAATTTCCCTGCTCTTCAAGCTGACAATTCTTGATTTTAAGTATGTGCCGGTCACCATCAATTTTTATTTCATATTTGTTGCTAGCGTCCAATTTTTCTGTGCCTTTGTACCAGGAAAGCTTGATTTCTGGATAATTTATCTTAATCTCACATTCAAATACAGCATCTTCATCTGTTAATACCGTCTGGTTTTCAATATCTCTGATCAGAGTAACGGGCTGCAAAATATTATTGATGTGGATCAATTATTTCAAAGCACAGATTCTGCCATCTGATAACATTGTAGTAATGTCAAGACATGGCATTAGTTCTAAAAATGTATTGCATTAACTACCTCTGTCTGTGTGAGTCTTTGCTGAATGAACGATACAAGTTCATCAAACTCTTGTTCTTCCCTTCTAGACCGTTCTGTTACCTCAATCTCCTGTTGAAACAAAGACCGTGATGCAGCATTAGATAATTTTTTAATCTTTTCATGTACTCACCACACCAACAATCCTACTTACATGACTAACAGTGTCATCCTAAACAGAGTTACAACATTCTAACTGCATGTCCTTCAATTGGCTTAGAAGGGCGCAACTCTATTTAGGTTGGCACTGATAATTTAGCTTGCCCACTGCTAATCTGGCTTTCATTACTGGCAATACGGCTCAGTTCTACTCCTGAAACTCCAAGGGCGAGTTCAGACTGGCAGTTTGGCCCAATATAGGCACGTTTCAGAAACGTTTTACAAATGGATTAGAGGGGCCGTTCACACAGGCATGTCTGTCAGGTGTTCCCCAGCCCTACTCAACCCGTCTTGTAACGCTTCCCTCCCGAGTTTAAAAAAATACTATGACCAATTTCTCACTAGAGCTGCGCCGCTGTTGCGCTGCCCTTTGCCCCGTTTTTATTGGTCAATTTCACACCTGAAGCCGCGCGGCCGCATTTTGACCTGCGGCTTTGCCCGCTTCCCCCAACGGTTTTGTGATCCTGTTTTTTGAGAATCATGAAACCTAGGAGAAAATTGGGCGAAGCCGCGGGTCAAAATGCGGCCGCGCGGCTTCAGGTGTGAAATTGACCAATAAAAACGGGGCAAAGGGCAGCGCAACAGCGGCGCAGCTCTAGTGAGAAATCGGTCCAGGTGAAAGTGGTAGCAAACCCTGGAGAGAGCACTGATCCCACTTCTTGGACGTGTGCCGAAGTGAGAAAAAGCCACTTACAGCAGCGCCTCTGGGCCAACGGTGCGAACGCTCCCTTGTGGCTCCTCCCGGTATGCTCCTGCGTCAGTCAGTGCAGTGTGACCGGAAATACAACTTGTTCCGGGTCTTTTTTTGCCACGACTGCCTCGTGCTTCAAACTGCCAGTCTGAACTCAGCCCAAGTATTATCAAAGGGTAACAGAAAGTGGCCACATAAAAATAACAAGATTGCTCAATTCTCTCTTTAGTATCCCAAAAGACAAATTCTTAATATATATATTTTATGCCTGGGTCTGTGATTACATCCTTTGGGGAAAGAACATTGGATAAAATTTGTTTAGCATGTGCGATGTGTCCTGGAATAGCTAGATATTGGTAATGAGCCAAAAGGGTTCACTATTTAATGCTGAGAAGAAACTACCCCAGGATTGGGATCTACTGAAAGTCAAGGTTAACATCCAAGTTTCAAATTAGAATATAAGTGCTTTAGACAACACTCCAAAAATGCATTTGCTTCAGCATAATACAGAACATATTTTAAAAGCCACTCTAAAGCAATAGTGAAAACCCAATTATGGAACCAGTAGTTACCAGTCTATGACTCTCTGCTTCCTGTTCTTGTTTCAGCAATTCAAAGGCTTGAAGGAGGCCTCGGAAATCAGTAATTCCATACATACGAGCATATTTCTCATATTCTTTAGGATCTACATTTTTAAGAAGTTCCATGATATCTATGGCTTTTTCTTCCTCACCTTCCTTCTTTTTGGTAGGAGTCCTGTTGGAATAGACAACTTATTTGTTAAAGAAGTACTGCCTTTCCCCCCCTCCGTTTGGAAGCTTTGGTTGAATTTGCATGCAAGTTCCTAGGAATTCTTATCTGGATAAATTAAAAATATTTTCAAAAGTGAAAGAGTGCTTTGTGAAGTTTTTACAGAGGACTGGATTCCGCCTAAGCTTTCTGCCAGTGGAAGACACTTCTAAGGGGAGAAGGGAAGAATTATTTGGGTCAGTTTTCTCCCTCCTGTTTCAGCCTGCTGTACCCTCTGGAAACCTGTCCTTAGGGGGTCGGTGAAGCCCAATAATAGCATGTTGAGTGAAGTGGTGGTTTGCAGTAGGATGGGGGAAATCGTTGCAAATCCTTCCCTTTTGCAAGTGGAATGCTTACGTGGGGCCCAAGCCTTTCTCTAAATACTTCATGTAATAACATGGGAATTAATAAATTATAATTTAACAGCATCCCCCCTGATTTCCCTAATCATCTAAAAAAAGTTTTAAATAACACCTGTGGTGTGCGTGGCATTAAAACAGAATGTCCAGAGACAATCTTGCTGGGATGTATTTGCACTGTGGAGGGTGTCAGTAAAGTGTGCTAGGAAGTCACCCACCTGGAGCCTAGGCATCTTTCCTCGATTCATCAATGTAACACAAGGTTTTATATTGTTGCAGGATATTTATGTTATTTATATTTCTAAGTGATGATGTTGGGATCCTCAGCATTAGCAATAGGGTAAGGTTAGCCCTGATCTGGCCCAGGCTAGCCTGATCTCGTCAGATCTCGGCAGCTAAGCAGAGTCAGCCCTGGTTAGTATTTGGATGGGGGACCACCAAGGAAGTCTCGGGTTGCTGTGCAGAGGCAGGAAGTGGCAAACCACCTCTGAACGTCTCTTGCCTTGAAAACCCGACAGGGCTCCCACAAGCCAGTCGTGACTTGCCAGCACTTCCCACCACCACCAAGGTTACCCGTTCATGATAACTGAAAATAAATTCTAGCTGCCCGCAACACAGAGAAGGCTGCCAAATGTTACACGATCACTCAATCAGCATCTTGATACAAATATATTATCAGGCTGACTTGAAAATTTATTTATTTATTTGCTTCATTTGTAGTCTGCCTTTCTCATCGAGACTCAAGGCAGATTACACAAAAAGCCCGGCAGTATGAATAGAGTGTTAAGTAGTATCCACCATGATCCTAACTATGGCCACTTCCGCATTGTCATTCTTGTCACTCGGTTTTCCCTATTGCTTCACGGTCGTCATCCCCCCAATTTGTTTTCCTCTCTCTAGTAGTCCCAGAGGGAGCAAAACACATGAGGAAAGGGGGGGATGGGACCCAAATCAATAAGGACAAAAGAGGGACAAAAATGAAGTGGCCTATGTTTATCTCACATCAAATTCAGAGGATTGGATCCTAGCACTCCTTTCCCTTAACTGAGAAAGAATTCTTCCAATGGAGGAAGATGATCTCTGCCAGAGGTATATGATTCAACTCAACAAGAACTTCTCACTAATAAGTGTGGTTAGGACTGCAGCCTGGGGGACATTTTGTAGTCTAGGTATTAAGTTTTATTTTAAACTTCTTCTCTATTTCTCTTGTGGGAAAGTTCCAATACTTACTTCTTCAGTTTTGCTCTAAGATCCCCTTCAATGACCTCTTGCCTTCTCTCCTCAACCTGCAAGTTGACATTACTTTCAATTTCACCATGTTGGTTAAAAGCCACGCATCTGTAGTGCCCAGAATCAGTTTTTGTTGCATCTTTTATTTCCAGCTTGGCTTCCTCTCCTCTCTGCTGGATAGTAATACGACCTCCCTGGTTTAGCTGCCTCCATTTTCCTTTCATCCATTTCACGTTGGGGATTGGATCACCACCAACTTTAGCAATAAATGTTGCTGTGGATTCTGGTGAAGAAAATTTAGTGTAGAAAACAGTGGTCAGAGGTTGAAGGAAAAGAGGTCACCATCTTATGTCAAATGTAACACACACAAGGAACTTTTTTTGGGGGGGGGAAGCTGGGCTTACTTTCGATAACGGTGATACTTTGAGGCTCTGAAACGAAGAAAAGCTTTCCATCCACTGGTGCTTTCTTAGCCACTGGGGCAGCTGCAGGTTTTTCTGGAAAATCAATTGTATGCATTAAATTTGGGGGCAGGAAGTGACTGTGATAAAGGAAACAGTCACTGGCCAAAACATAGATATAATAGTCTTGATTGGCTGCATCTACCGTCCTGCTTATTATTAGACTCATTTCATATGAACTCATTTTATTAGGGAGCATAAAAAGTGTTGTATTTTTATCAGACCATATCAAGTAATACAGAACACTCAATATCAGTTGATTAGCTTACATCAGTTTAAGGCTGTTTAAGCAAACACTTTGTGGTAATGTGGTGTCTTCAGACAATACTATGCTGTGATATACGTAGATTTGCAAATCATGGCCAATGTTCCCTCTAAGCTGTGCAGTCTTGCGAGCCAAAATTCTACTTGGTGAGCCACTGGCATTCAAGCTGTGAGTGAGCGATTTGGCTGCTGCATCAATTAGTTTCCTCTGGAGCCCTCCTTCCTGAGCTAAGACAAAAACGTGTGAGCCGGAAGCTAAAAAACCGTGAGCTAGCTCACACTAACTCAGCTTAGAGGGAACACTGATCATGGCATGTCGTGCTAATTCAAGTCAGCAAAAATAAACCATGTCAATACATGGGTGAAGCCACCACTAGTTACTCCTAGTTTACTACAGAAGTTGAATGGACTAATACAGCAGTTTTGCACTACCGTTAAATTCTCCAGGCATTTGGTTTCACAGTACCTTTAATCGTCACTTTTGACTTGCAAGTATCACTTCCAGCCACATTTGAAGCTTTGCACACATACTCTCCAGAATCCATTTTAGTAACAGCCTGGACTTCCAAAAGGGCAATTCCATTAGCAAAGCTAGGACTGCATTTATCAGATGATCTCAGTTCTTTCCCAGCCTTGAGCCACTGGATTTTGATGGGCTGTGATCCCTGGACATGGCAACTGAGTTGCAAGATTTTGCCTTCATCTATTGTCACTGGTTTAAGAGGTTGATCAAACACTGGTGGCTTCTTAGGTTCTGAAGTAAAGAAGTTAGGTAAGAATTTTTCTCCAGGGACACATAAGAGCAATATTATGCAATATAGACTAACAGAGACTTTCTATTGTCCTGGTACATTACCTGTATAGAAAAACTGGAGTTAAGGGAAAAGAAAGTCTTCTATAATTCACTGTACCAGAATGTAATGGTAAAATGTGCAGGCTTTTAGATCAATATGTAATGTTCTTACTTTGCATGAAAACAGAAAGAATAGAAGAACTTTTGAAAGTATTAGCTGCATTAAGACTATATTGCCAGCCTGCTCCATGCTAGCCTCCCAAATTGGTGTTCTGTCTACTGCCTGCTGAGGCTTTCTAACTGGCAGTGTTAGCACCAATAAATCTTGTATTAAATGCTCTTGATATGATATTGCTAAACCACAGGCAATTTCACAATTTGTAAAATGCCTACATGGACAGCAATTCCATGTGGGGAAAAGAATACAATCCAGGTTTGGAGTGGCACAAACGACAATCATGCATGCATGAGCAGTAAGTACTTGAAGTGATCCTCAGTGGATATGCTTTCAAGCTTTTTTTTTTTTAAAAAAAAAACATTTCTGTTCGTGACTGAAAGCATCAAACAGTAGGTTAAGAAGAACTGAGGGAATGGCCCCCCACAGAAAATAAGCATTGCGAATGAACAATAAAGAGCATTAAAAAAAAAGATTAAGAGATTTTATAATGCTTTCAGAAGCTCAAAACAAAGAAAAATATCTGCAAATTTTCTGGTTGCAGCAATGAATAGTGCTCTAGACTCTTGCAAGAGGTATAAACTTGCATTATTGAAGATGTTAGTTAAGAGCGGATCATTTTAATAACAAAAACCCCAGATAATGAAGATAGTTTTTTTATTAGTAGTATAATTTTCTATATGTAGCTTTGCAATCTGACTCCAACTGGCAGTACCAATAGATAACATGAAAATCTAATTTAATCCCAAAACATGGAACTGTAATTAAAATGAATGGAACCTCTTTTACATATGCAAGTACAGAACTCGATTAGATGTGAATGGACAATGCTGACAACTTATAAAATGAAAAAGAAAAGATGACACCATGAAGCAGGAGACTGTGAAATGAACTAACCTTTGATCGCAACAGAAGACGTACACAGTGCACTCCCAGCCTCATTGGACACCTTGCAGGTATATAAACCTGCATCATTTTGTCTTGCATTCTTAATGTGAAGAAGAAGTACATTGTTTTGGAATGAAATTTCACAATTAGGGCTTTCATACATCTCTTGGTTATTTCGGAACCAGGCGACAGTCAGAGGCTGCGAACCGGAAACACGACCCTCAAGTTTAAATGTGTTCCCTTCTGTTTCTTCTACCACTTCAGACAGTTTTTTGGTGAAAGAAGGTGGAATCTGTCGTTCTGTTCAGAAAGGAAGAGCAATCTCAAGATTTGAAAAGATTTTTTACAGTGCCATTTTGCAAGAAAGAACTGAATATTACAGGCTGTAATCTCTCATGATTTTTCTCAACATAGAAGAAGAAAAAGAGGAAGAGATTGGATTCACTACCCAAAGGTGTCTCAGAGGGGCTTACAAACTCCTTTCCATTCCCCTCCTCACAACAGACACCCTGTGAGGTAAAAGAAGAAGGAGAAGAGATTGGATTCATACCCCGCCCTTCACTACCCAAAGGTGTCTCAGAGCGGCTTACAAACTCCTCTCCCTTCCCCTCCCCACAACAGACACCCTGTGAGGTGGGTGGGGCTGAGAGAGCTCTGACACAAACTGCTCTTTTTCAAGGACAGCTGTGCCAGAGCTTGCGACTGACCCAAGGTCACATCAGCAGGTGCAAGTGGAGGAGTGGGGAATCAAACCCGGTTCTCCCAGATTAGAGTCCGCACACTTAACCACTACACCAAACATAACATACAAAGCTGATCAGTTTGTTCAGGGCTGAGGAAAATTTACAGCTTAGTTATAATTCTACTGTTCTTTTTTTACAACACCATTTTTTAAATAATAAATTGGGGGGGGGTTAGTACATGAAGAAAGATATAAACACTGTAAAAGTTCGCAAGGGGTAAATGCAAGAATATATATACTTTTGTCACTTTTTCAACAATTGTTTCCTTGTGTCCTAAATATTTGCTCATACTATATTAGATTTCTCCTGGTGTATATTTACAAAATATACGGGTTAACATTCTCCAGTGTAATGCATTATAATTGTAGCTCAGGTCCAGAAAGCCTGCCGTGCACCTGGAAGTGTCTTCCAACAAATCCCAATGGGCTGAATGCCTGTTTCCCAAAAATATGTCTACAAATCACAAAATCTAGTTCTTATCCTGCATATGAAACATCCAATACCTTTAATATTAAGTTGAGCTGTGCAGGACTCTTTTCCAACTTCATTACTAGCACTACATGAATATTTTCCAGAGTCTCCTCTGTCAACTTTCAGAATTGTCAAATGGGCTATATTTTCCACAAAACTGATCTGGATGTTCCCTCCAGTTCGCAATTCTCGGTTATCTTTTGACCATGTAACCTTAATCGGGCGCGTTCCAGAAATGTGGCATTCAAAGTCAGCGCTGTCACCAGCAACTGCATCCACAGGAGCAATTGGGATGTCAAAGAATGGAGGAGTCTTCCCTTCTAAAGTTTGGAAAAATTAGAGGCAATGGGTAATTGGGTAGATCTTACAGAATACGAGTTATTATACATAAGACTTACAGCAAATGAAATCACATGAAAACATGTGGACCAAGCCCAAATCAAAGGATGCCCATGGAGTGGGCATCGAATTGGGATGTAATTAGCAATATGCCATGAAATATCAGTTGATAACATTGGGGGCAAGTGTATGCTTAATGTCTGACTAACCTGTAAGGATTAGTCTGGCACTGGAAGAAGCAGTTCCGATTGCATTGGAGGCTGTGCACGTATATTGTCCAGCAAGACTCATGTCAGTTTGGGAGATCTGAAGTGTCGCAAGATTATTTAAGAATGATGTTTGCACATTATAGCCATCTCTTATCTGTGTGCCATTTTTAGACCAAGTTACTTCAATAGGCTCAGAGCCAGTAATGCCACAGTCGAAGGTAACGGGTAAGCCAACCGTTTCGTGAATATCTCTTAATTTTCGGGGGAACGAAGGAGGAAGCTTACGCTCTGCAAGGAAGCAAACATTGTACAATGAAAGATCATTTTTTAATGATCCGGTTGTAGCCTAATTCACTTCATAAGACTCCTATACTCTGGTTTCTCTTCAGATCACATTAAAAAGATCTTTCGTATATAAGTCTCCCGAGTCCTGACAGAGATAAAACTGTTGAAGATACGTAAAGCATGTCCCTAATCCAGTGGCAGCCAGTCATGACAAACTCCCATTGAATTTAATGACATTTAAGTTAGTTGTGACAAACTTGTTACAACTTTAGCTGGGTTGTGGTCATTGCCTTCAGAAGTGTTTTCCAGCAATTCCCATCAGATAAACAGAGGGCAACACAGAAGATGGGTTTGTTTTTTTTAAAGTGTAGCTTAATGCTTGATCATTCAAGATGGGAAGGCATGACTGAAGCCCGGCAGCACAAACTGCCTTTATGGAGAACCTCCCTCTTCAGCTAGATGGCACAGTTGTGTTACACAGTATTTTATCACAGCATCTCATCTTGCTTGTATTAAGGCTATGGAAATTCTCTGTCGAGCAGTTCCATTAAAGAGCAACTTATAAGATGTGATGTTTCCCAAATAAGACCTGATTTCAGCACAATACATTTTGAAAAAAATAATAACCATCCCTTTGAAAGCTTATTGCAATATTCACCTTGAACACTCAGTAGTGCTGAAGATGATGCTTCTCCAACACTATTTCCTGCTTTGCAGATATACTCCCCGCTGTCGTTACTATCCACCTGGTTGAACACCAAAGTGGCAACTTGGTTTTTAAAGTGCATTTTAGTGGTAGGGGTTGCTCTTAGTTTTGTGTCTCCTTTGTACCATGAGACAATGATTTCCTGTGTTCCAGCAATCTGGCACTGTAAGGATGCAGAATCGCCAACTGTCACCTGGATAGGCTCCAGATTTTTCACAAAATAGGGTGGTTCTGAAGAATAAACACACAGACTTCGTTACAAAACCAAATCACCTGTCCCTACAAATTGGACATCCGTTATTAAGATTTCTCTTAGAGGTAATTTTCAGTAGGCTACAAACCTAATACTGAGACTGTAGCCTGAGAATTGTCTTGTCCTGAATCGTTTTCTATATAGCAAGAATACAGTCCAGCGTCATCATTTTTGCTGTTAGAGATCTCCAGTATGGCAGATGTTTCTGTTGTGGTAATATTATATTTTTCTGATTGAGATACACTGACACCATTTTTCTTCCAAGAAACTCTAATGGGAGGTGTGCCTGTATATGTGCATTCCAGGGTTAACTGCTTTCCTTTCTCAACATTCAAGTCATTCAACTTCTTCACAAATTTGGCTGGTTCTATCAAAGATAATGTAAGAGTAAAAAAAAAATTAAAGAAAGTTTTCTAAGGTACATGGGTGATTTCTTACCCTGTATTAAAGATACAAAGCTGAGAGAGAGAGAGAGAGAGAGAGAGAGAGAGAGAGAGAGAGAGAGAGAGAGAGAGAGAGAGAGAGAGAGAGAATAACAAACCTTTGACATAGACATGAGTTGCACAAGAAATTTTGCCAGCATCATTGCTAACAATGCAGGTATAGTCTCCACTTTGGACTGGGTGGACATCAAACAGCTCCAGTTCGGCAACTGATTCTTCCAGGGAGATGTTACATCTGTGTCCTGGGACTAGTTCAACACTACCCCTAAACCATTTCACATCAAATGGAGGTGTTCCTTTAATAATACTTGTCAATGTTATATTGGCCCCAGATAAAACTTGCAAAGGTTCAGGCTTCTTCACAAAAGATGGAGGTTCTAGGCACAGACGAAAAGAGGATGATTATATATTTCTGTATTAAGATGGCTGGATTTACAAAAAAAGAAAAAAGAAAGAAAGAATATCAAGAGTCTGAATTTTTTTAAATTGGCACGTCATTTTCAATATTTACCTCGGACTATTAAATATGCATCACATTCATCAGATCCAGCTACATTAGTGGCGGTGCAAGAATAATTTCCTACATCTGACTCTTGGAGAGCGTTCACTCTCAAAGAACATGTGTTATCTGTAAGGGTGGCCTGATACTTTTCACCACTAGTGATCTCTTGTCCATCATGGAACCAGAAAACAGAGATGGGTGGTGATCCAATGACTTTGCACTCTAGCACAGTAGATGAACCAACAAGACCATGTGTTTCTTTCAGTGTCTTTGTAAATGAAGGAGGTATAATGCGATCTGAGGAGCATAAAATAAAGATAAACGTTATAACACGGGCACTTTCCTGAGTCATAGACTTCCAAGTGTTTAAGAAGAGAAGAAGAAGAGGAGAGATTGGATTTATACCCCGCCCTTCACTACCCAAGGGAGCCTCAGAGCGGCTTACAAACTCCTTTCCCTTCCCCTCCCCACAACAGACACCCTGTGAGGTGGGTGGGGCTGAGAGAGCTCTGACAGAAACTGCCCTTTTTTCAAGGACAGCTGCGCCAGAGCTTGTGACTGACCCAAGGTCACATCAGCAGGTGTAAGTGGAGGAGTGGGGAATCAAACCCGGTTCTCCCAGATTAGAGTCCGCGCACTTAACCACTGCACCAAACTGGCTCACAGTAGCAATAGTATCATTTTTTTGTCAGGATATGACTTGGCAGAAGAACATCTATTGAGTCTTCAAGGCTTTGAAAAGAGGAATGCGTTCACTTCTGATTTAGAAAGTTGTTCTTCACAGTGCAAGTGTTACAAGCGACAAAGCAAAGATATTGCATTACTTGGGTGAAAATTTATGCAGAAAGATTCATACATAATCGCCACATATTACTCTTCTGGCATGTAAATATTCCAGAGAATTTTCCAGGATGACATGACCCATGGGTTCTTTGTAGCATACCAAACAAGATTTTGAAATTTACCAAACTATATAAAGATGTAGAAGAAATTTGGAATTGATATTCCCCTCTTCAGATTAACAAACTAACCTGAAACCTGTACAGAAGCAGTGCAACTGCTTTGGCCAACGCTGTTTTTCACCTCAAACGTATACTCTCCACTGTCCTCTACTCCTGCGTTTAGAATCTTAAGGCCAGATACTTTGTTGAAGAAAGTGATTTTGTATTTATGGTCAGTAGAAAGCTCATTTCCGTTCTTGAACCACCGAGCCGTGAGCTCTGGTGTTCCGGCTACTGTGCACTCTAAAGTACAAGAATCTCCAGCTGTGACTTGCATTGGTCCTGGCTTCTCTATGATAGCTGCTGGCTCTGGAATAAGACGCAAAATTGTGGTCACATTGGCAAATTGGGATAATTTAATAAGAGATATATTATTCTATGACATGTCATTTGTTTTTTTTACCAACCTAGAACTGATAAAGTAGCAAAACATTCCTGGCTTCCAGCATCATTTTTAATCTGGCAGGTATATTTCCCGGTATTGGCGGGTTCTACATTTGAAATCTGAAGAATCGCGACTTTGTCTGAATATGCCATCCAAAGATTTTCACTTTCTCTGATGATTTCGCCTTTGTCCTTCAGCCACAGAACGGAAATTGGCTCAGAACCTTCTACTGTGGCTTGCAGTTCTGCCGGCTCCCCAACCACAGCACTGACATCATTAAGTTTTTTCACAAATTTGGGGGGTGCTAATGAAAGAAAATGGAACGAACATACGGAATGCATAAGAGAAGGAAGGTGAAATATAGAACTACTGAGGAAGACTGATTATGGAAAGACTTTTTTAAAACAAACCTTTCAGTAACACAGAGCAAAGGCAGGTATCACTTCCCACATCGTTGACTGCTTTGCAGTGGTATTCACCAATGTCAGCCGCATCAACGTTGAGAATGTGAATGCTAGCCAGGTAATTTTCAGACAAAATCTTGTACTTCTTGCTACTCCTAATCTCTCTTTTGTCTTTATACCATGAAATTTGGAAAGGAGGGGTGCCTTGGAGCTCACATTCAAGGTGAACGTCAAAGCCTCGCAGAGTTTCCACCGGGTGGGGCCTTTTGCGGAAAACAGGAGCAGCTATAAAAGAGGAGGTTTAAATTCTCATTATATTTAAAGGGCTGATGCTAGAAGGAAAAGAATACGCCCATTTTTAATGTTATGCAATAGAACAAGAGAACAAATACATGTAATAGGAAGTTCTCAAGGCAAACAAACCAGCCGGAGCCACGGTTATCTTTTAATGGAAAATGTAATTGGCCCATTTCATGAAGGAGAGCAAGCCCCCGAACGTCAGGGTGGAGATTTATCTTTTTAAAAAAAGAATGGGTTCTGACCTTTCACTTTCAATGAAGTACTGCTGTTGGCACTACCCGCTGAATTCTGGGCTTCACATGTATAGTCTCCACTGTCTTCAATGCTCAGATTGTTCATTTCAATGACTGCCACATTGTCAACGAAGGACATATTGTATTTGTTACTGGGATGAATTTGTGTGTCGCCTTTGTACCACACAACATTAATTTCAGGAGAACCACCTATCTTGCATTCGTATCTAGTCGAGTCATGTTCTTTTATAACTCTGGAGGAGTCTAACTTCTTAATAAACCTTGGTGGTTCTAGTGGGGGGGAAAAAACCAAGAGAAGCTTTCATGAGATAAAGATCAACGGTTATGTTAGTATTCAAGATCTCAAGAATTTGAGGCATCTGTAATAACTATCACAAGTAGGCTGGGAAAGAGATTTGTTTTCTGTCAGGATCAGAGATCTACCATATTCTTCACAAGATAAATCCGTGAAGTACTCAAGCATATCTGAAGAAGTGAACTCTGACGTGCTGAAATAAACTTCTTAGTCTTTAAAGCGCCATTTGACTTCTGTGTAATTCAAGCACAACTGTGTAATTCAAGCATAGCCTGGCTCAAAAGCTTTGGGTTGGGAATTTCCTGGATATTTTGAGGTTGGGGTTTGGGGAAGGGTCTCGGTGGGATATAATGTCACTCAGCCCACTTTCCAAAGCAAACATTTCCTCCAGGGGCCCTGATCTCTGTAACCTGGAGACCAACTGTAACCCTGAGATATCTACAGCTACCACCCGGAGACTGGCAACCCTAATTGCTCTGGCTACTTGTGTATTTCGTATCAGTAGAAAATAAAAGCACACAAGATAGTACAAAGGTCTTCCCTCTGCCCCCCAAACAAGAACAAAATCTAAAACCCTTTATTAGGCATCATTTATTTATTTATTGGGTTTAACCAACCCAGTCCTTACACATCATCTCTATCACATGCATTACACAAGTTTGAATAATATAGTAACAGAATTACATTCAGTTTTGCAAATCGTCTAGAGCGATAACCCATCCTGTTTAGCATTCCCTCCCTCCCTGCACCCCATTTTCCACCCTGAATATCCTTCCTTCACTCAGGTTCCCGTAGAAGCCAAGGAAAAAGGAAGTAGAAGGAGTTCCACAATCATGTCCACTGTTGCAGTAATATTTGCCCCCTTCTGTTCCTATGCTCCTCCCCTGCTCCTAGAACAACCAGTGGCAGGCAGAAGGTTATGGGTGCTGTACTGTTTGTGTACAACACAGTGCTAATGCCAACTGCTCTGCTTCCCCTCCCAGACCTACAACTACACAATCTAAAATGTGACCAACTGCTCTGCTTCCCCTCCCAGACCTGCAACTACACAATCTAAAACATGGAAAGGGAAAAAAAAGAATGTGAGCCTATGCTTGCCAGGGAAAGCAAAGTGAAGAAAATGCCCAGCTACTTTCCCTCCGTGTCTTTATTTGGTTCAAGTGACCTTCCTTTTTTCTTTCTTTTGGGAAGGGTTTTTATACTGATTGCTTCTAATCTAGCCTAGTATCCTGTGCTTAGAATTGCCAACTTTTTTTCTGGCAAGATTTTTGTGCCCCTGGCAACTGCATTACAGGACGACAAACTGTACTCCTAAAATATAGAATCATAGAATCATAGAGCTGGAAGGGGCCATACAGGGCATCTAGACCAACCCACTCTTCAGTGCAGGATCAACCAGCCACTGCTTGTAGATTTCCAGAGAGGGGGAGCCCACCACTTCTCTAGGCAGCCAATTCCACTGCTGAAAACTCTTACTGTAAAAAAACTTTCCCTGATATCTAGCTGGTATCTTTCTGCCTGTAATTTAAACTCATTATGGTGAGTCCTGTCCTCTGTGCCAACAGGAACAGCTCCTGCCCTCCTCTAAGTGACAGCCCTTCAAATACTTAAAGAGAGCAATCATGTCCCCCCTCAATCTCCTTTTCTCTGGACTGATTTCATACGAAAATCTCCTCAAAACATGCTTGTACCACCTGTTAAAAAATAGGGAACTTTACAATTCTGTTACAATACTAAACTAAACTATCTTTTCTCTTATCACTTCAGTCCAGCTCTTTTCTTATTCTGGAGTTCAAATTTCTACAGTTTTACAGTGCAATCCTAAACAGTTATACCCTTCTAAGCCCACTGACTTCAATGGACATAAAAGGGTATAACTCTGCATAGGACTACACAGTCACACATCCATTGGCGAAAGCTACCCACAATTATTTTCACCTAAAAATATACCCCACTCAAGTATCACATATTAAAAAATGGCATTCTATATTCAGACACGTTTAAGGCCTAATATATTCCCACACGTTACTAAATTTAAACAATCTTGCAAGCAGCAAATGCAAAGTATGGCATGGTATTAATTTTCACATCAAAATAACTTCATATAAAAATCCCAAAAAGATTTTTATCAGCTACTAATGCTGTTCAGGGATGCTAATCAATGCTCCCTCTAAGCTGTGGAGTCTTGTGAGCAAAAATTCTACTTTGCGAGCTACTGGCATTAAAGTTGTGAGCGAGAGATTTGGCTACTGCATAAATTAGTTTGCTCTGGAGCCATCCTTCCTGAGCTAAGGCAAAAATGTGTGAGGCAGAGGCTAAAACACTGTGAGCTAGCTCACGCTAACTCAGCTTAGAAGGGACACTGATGCTATTCCCTGTTTCCACTTCAAATGTCAGAAGATTCTTCTCCCCTCCCATTTTTTTGCATTATAAAAGAGGAGCTAAAGAACAAACTAAAACAGCAATTTTGTAAATTACCTTTGAAGCTCAGCTGAGCAGCACAAGAATCCTTCCCAGCATCGTTGCTTGCGTAGCAGGTGTACAGTCCAGCATCCCCTTTACCTACTTTAAGAATTGTAAGCGTGGCGGTGTTTTCTACCACGGTGATCTTGTAATTGCCGCCGGGGCGGATCTCTCGGTTATCTTTTGCCCAAGTGACTTTCAGTGGCGCTGATCCCGTGACGTGGCACTTGAAAGAACCACTTTCCCCGAGAGCGACATCGAGGGGCAAAGGCTTCAGATCAAAGAATGGAGGCTTCAGGTGTTCTAAAAAGGAAAATGTACGATGGTACATGATGAAGGGAGCTCTGACTCTCGAAAGCTTACATCATGAAAATCCCGTTGGTCCCTAAGGTGCTACTGGACTCATATCTTGCTCTTCTGTTGCAGACCATCACAGCTACCCACTTGAAACTAAATGCAGTTCTTGTTGATGCAAGCCCTTCAAAAGGCCCTGTCTCAAATGTTCTCACAGACACCCCCGATCTGTCCTTTCCAATGAAACCAAAGCAATGTACACAGAGGTTAAATTTAGTACAAACCTGTGAGTTGGAGCTTGGCAGCCGAAGAAGCTTTTCCAATAGCGTTGTGAGCGGAGCAAGTGTACTGGCCGCTGTGACCCGCATTGGTCTGCAAGATCTGAAGAGTCGCTACGTTATTTAAGAAGGTGATCTGAATGTTTTCGTCTCCACTAAGCAACACCCCATCCTTATACCAAGACACTTCGATAGGTTCGGAGCCAGTTATTCGGCAATCAAAAGTGACTGGAGAACCAACAGTCTCCTGAAGATCTTTCAGCTTTCTCGTAAATGAGGGTGGAAGTTTACGGTCTGCAAAAAAAGAAATTGTAGCCTATAATAATTTATACGAGATTCATAAAAGGATATAGGAGGGCATCTTGCATTTGGACTGTAGGGGCAGTGCCTGCATGTGAAAGATCCTCATTTGACTTGGGATTTCCCTCCCCCTTCCCTATGCACATGGGCGCATGCAGGAGCATAGAAAAAATGGGAGGGCCATGCATGACTCATATTACCTTCTAGCCCCCTCCCCTGACCAATGCAATTTACTCATGTTCAGGTCATGAGTAATTTCCAAAGCATGGAGAAGGATGGCTGGACAATAGCATTGGAGATTTTTACTGATATTTCTATAGCTCATAAAGTCTTCATACAGAGTCTGCATGCATGTCTGAGGGTACATATAGGGACCAAGGAAAACAGGTGGTTATTGAGCCCAATAAAAATCCTCTATGCATGGACAATGTTCTCATGATGTGAGTGGAGCATGCCATTAACGTACCTCACGCACATGATTTATACTTATAATTATGAAATTATAAGGCTCCATTATCGGAAAAGAAACCATCACCTTTGACAGTGAGCATTGCTGCTGAAGAAGCAAACCCAACGCTATTTTCTGCTTTGCAGACATATTCGCCAATGTCCTCATTGTCCACCTGGCTGAAGGTGAGCGATGCCATGTTGTTCTTGAAGTGCATTTTATAAGCTGGAGTAGATCTTAGCTTTGTATCTCCTCTGTACCATGACACTTTAATTTCTGGGGTTCCAGCAACTTGGCATTGTAAAGTTGCAGGCTCTCCAACAATCACCTCCATACGCTCCAAGTGTTTAACAAAATGCGGCGGTTCTGAAGTACAAATGACCACCGTCAATAACCAACAAAACTAAGCATATTGTATGATGGTAACTAATATAAGAACAGACATCCAATTTAAGAGTGTAACGCACCCAAGACTGATACCAGGCCACGGCATGTATCCTCTCCAGCATCATTTGCAATTTCACAAGCGTATTCTCCTTCATCTTCTCTGCTACTGTTAGGAATTTCCAGTATGCCCGATTTTTCTGTTGTTGTGATACTGTATTTTGGAGATGGTGTGATGTTTAAGCCATTCTTCTTCCATGTGACTGAAAGCGGAGGTGTCCCGCTGAACGTACTTTCCAGAACAATGGATTTGCCATGCTCTACGCTGAAATCACTCAGTTTCTTCACAAAGACAGCTGGTTCTGAGGTAAAGTTAGCCGAAAGAAAAGGTCAGACCAAAAACTGTACCATGTGTGAAGGTATGTGCATGTATGCACATGGGTACATGCCACAATTAGAATACAGGGTAGCATTTGAGACAAACCTTTGACAAAAAGATGGGTGGTGCACGAAGCACTGCCAGCATCATTAGTGGCCAGGCATGTGTAATCTCCAGTCTGAAGAGGTCCTACTTCAAATAATTCCAGCTCTGCTGTTGAGTCTGCCACAACAATGTTGCATGTTTTTCCTGGCACCAGTTCTCTACTCCCCTTAAACCAATTAACTTTGAATGGAGGTGTTCCTCTGATCACAGCCCTGAATGTTACACTCATTCCAGGTAAAACCTCCAATGGATCGGGTGACTTTGCAAAAGATGGAGGCTCTACATTTAGACAGACACAGCAAAATGATAGTAAATGTGCCAGGTAGGCAAAATATTCATAAAACGAATTTCAGAGAAAGCAAGATTCATGCACAGAAGAAACATGGCTTATCGATAAGCTACTGACCTTGCACAGTCAAGAAGGCGCTGCACTCATCAGAGCCAGCAACATTTGTAGCAGTGCAAGTGTAGGGCCCCGTGTCGGAGGAGTCCAGAGCATTCACTTTCAAAGCACAGACATTCTCTGAAAAGATGGTCTCATATTTTTCCCCACTGGAGATCTCATTTCCACCATAAAACCAAGTGACTGAAATAGGGAGGGATCCAGCAATTTTGCACTCCAAAACTACTGAAGAGCCCAGCACACCGTAGGTCTCTTTTAATCGTCTTACAAAAGAAGGAGGCACAACTTGATCTGTGTATAAGGAAAAGCAACAACATGTGTTCTAACAAGAAACTGATACTTGTTAAGTAGATACAGTCAAGGGAAAAATGGTGAGTCAGAAGGAAGAGTCCTGGCTAACCTGAGATGTCAACTGAGCAAGTGCAGCTGCTTTTCCCGACTTCATTGTGCACTTCAAAAGTATACAGTCCCCTGTCCCCCTTGTCTGCAGAAAGAACTTTAAGAGTCGCCACTTTGTTGGAAAAGATAATCTGATGTTTGCGACTGTTGGTGAGTTCTCTTCCGTCCTTATACCATTTGGTAATTAACTCCGGTGTCCCACCCACAGTGCACTCCAAAGTGAAAGCATTGCCAGCTGTAACAACCATTGGTTCTGGCTTCTCTATAATCACAGCGGGTTCTGGAAAGAGGGAGATAATGCACCATAGTGAGTCGCAAAGCCAAGTCTAAGAAGCAAGTTATTATACTGTTGAGATAGCAAAGGCAGTTAAGACTTCGTTCTTATAGAAGGGGATGGATGCCAGTACCAACCTAAAACTTGCAAATGCCCTGCACATTCGCGCATCCCAGCATCATTCTTAATCTGACAGATGTACTTCCCAGCATTGGTGGTTTCAGCATTTGCAATCTGAAGAGTTGCAATGTTGTCTGAAAATGAGATCTGGATGTTTTCACTTTCCCGGATTATTTCACCCTTGTCCTTAAGCCACACAACAGAGATAGGTTGGGAACCTTCTACTACGGCCCTCAGTGTGGTGGGTTCCCCTGCATAGGTGGAGGAGTCACTCAGCTTCTTAACAAACCGAGGCGGTTCTGGTATGTGGAAAGAATGAATTGAGGTTAAGAAAGAAAACAAAAACAACAAGGGAAAGACAAGAATGCCTCAGAAGGATCTTGGTTGTTGAAAACGAACCTTTGAACTTCACTGCGCATACGCAAGTGTCGCTTCCCACCTCATTTGCAACTTTGCACTGATACTCCCCAGTGTCTGCAGCTTCAAGGTTAAGAATGTGAACACTGGCAGTGAAATTCTTTGTTGTAACTTTGTACTTCTTACTGCTTCTGACTTGTTTCCTATCCTTGATCCAGGCCACTTCAAATGGTGGCGTGCCTGCAATTTCACACTGAAGGATGACATCAGAGCCCTTAAGTGTGTCCACAGGGCTAGGTCTCTTGCTAAAAACAGGAGGTTCTATAAAAGAAGAACATGAAAATGAGCTTGTGTAATTGGACTCCTGGGAATGGTTTCTTAAGTCACAGGAGGGGCAGGACATTCAGGAACTGATGCCAGAAGTCAACACTTGTAAATCCCTCTTTAGGTTCCTAAGTAAGTTCTTTAGCGTTCAAAAGTGCTGACCACATATGATGATGCTGGTTCTGTATCCACTGTTGTAAAGTCCCCCCCCCCGAAAAACTCTGACAGCTCACCACAAATTCTTTTAGAATACTGCACAAAAGGAGTTTGGTGCGCGCCTTCACATAACCTTCAATATGCACCATGGTTTTGCTACAGGAACAGAGTGTATAATTCTACATCGAGTTTCAGGCCAGGTAGCCATGTTGGACTGAGCCAGAACAGTAAGATTCAAGTCCAGTAGAACTTTAAAAAACCAAGAAGATTTCCAGATATCTCGTGAAGGTAGCTTTGACTCGCGAAAGCTTATAACCTGGATATCTAGTTGGTCTTTAAGTTGCTCCTGGACTCAAATCTTAAAATCATTCATCTACTCCATTTTCTATATTCTGTATCTCTGTACTTTCTTTATCCAAGAGTATACTCTTACTGACTTCCCTTCTATCTTTACGAGCATCTAGAACTAAAAATAAGTTGTGACTTCCCGCCCCCCCGTTCGTATCGAATGTCTTTTCTATCTATAGAGAGTTGCTAGGAGCTAACGGAGGAGCAGCTAATGGTCCCTGCAGCTGGCACCCACACAGAAAGCCAGTCCTCCTACTCCTCTAAACTCATGTCTTTCATTATCACCCACTTCTTAGATCCATCCACCTGCCATCTCTTGTCACTGATCTCCTAGGTATTAGTTAGATGTTCAGAAAGTATGTCCTGACTGAGGTATAAGGTGTCTTTGAACCTTAGACCATCGCAGACTGGATGACAGGAAATGGGCTGCAACCCTTCATGTCTTCTGCTACTGTACTGCTCTGTTGCCTCAGGGCCAGAGAAGGCTAAAACGAGAACTGAACCTGGTCCTATAAGGCTGTTCCTTCTACGCTGACATACTTCAAGATCATTTTACAATACGTTAGCATAGCGTGCTTGGGTCCTACCAATCAGCATTTCAGCCAGTTTTGCTATCTGTTATGCTTTGCTACTTATAGTCTTTACTACTCATCTCCAAACAATTGTTTAAATCACACATGAACACATGAATCTGCCTTCTGCTGAATCAGAGTATCGGTCCATCAAAGTCAGTACTGTCTGCTCGGACTGGCAGTGGCTCTCCAGAGTCACAGGGAGAGGTCTTTCACATCACCTACTGCCAGACCTAGAAATACTGGGGATTGAACGTGGGACCTTCAGTATGCCAAGCAGACGCTCAGCCTCTGAGCCACGGCCCCTCCCTCATCTAGTCATGCAACAGCAGAGAAGAAACAAGGTACGGGGAAGCGAGGAAGGCTGTGGAAACATTGGCTCTAACCTTTTACTGTGACTACAGTACTGCAGCTTGCAGTGCCTGCAGAATTGAGGGCTTCACAAATGTAATCTCCACTGTCTTCAGGGCTGGCGTTCACAATCGTCAGCACGGCCGTGGAATCGCTGAATGTCACGTAGTGTTTGTCGCTAGCACTGATTTCATGGTCATTCTTGTACCACACAATTTTGATTTCCGGGGATCCGCTGATCCTGCATTCCAGTTGGCAGGAATCCCCCTGTTTCACCATTCTTGCGGATTCTAGTTTCTTTACAAACTTGGGAGGTTCTAAGAGACCAGAAGGAAAACAGTATTCAGCATTTATTATTGTCATTAAGAACATGTGAGTTTTACTGTGGACATGATACCGGTAATGTTCAATGGCAACAAGCTAAAGTTAAACTTGAGAAGAGGGGGAAAAAGAAGGGGCTTAAAGAGTCTGTCTGTTGCCCTGCCCCGGATCTCATCAGATCTTGGAAGCTAAGCAGGGCCGACCCTGGCAAGTACTTGGATGGGAGACCTCCAAAGAATACCCAGGGCCAGGAGGCAGAAGCAAGCTATCAAGCCACTTCTCTGAACATCCTCCATGCCCCAGTAGAAGTCGCCAGAGGTTGCCATGACTTCCAGGCATAGGCACACAAACACACACACACATGCAAATACAAAATAGTTTTTAAAAGAGTCTGTCCATTCTGGGCCAAACAATTTAGGCACAGATAGGCATCCCTATGTGTTGTATGTTCCATTGCATTGTATATTCTTTTCTATAAATAGCTTTCAGCACACCGTGCTTAGAGCATTTCAATAACATGCGTTATACCAGCTATTCGAACCGTTTGAGAGAAATTTCTGGTTTCGGTCACTGTAAAAGCCCTGACTTTTTGACAATATTGAATGGAACTCCTGATCGACCAGGGAGGAAACACAGTGAAATAATTTGTGCATGCCACTGCCCTCACCTACTCATACAGAGCTTGTGGGAGGGCAGCAGAAACCCATTTATTTGGGCACAGCCCCAGTTAGGCTGCGATCATGCACACTAAATAATCCACTTTCAATGTACTTTTTTATTGGATTTTGCCAGTTCATACAGTAAAATCCAGTTGAAAAGTGTATTGATAGTGTATTGAAAGTGGATTATTTAGTGTGTGTGATCGCAGTCTTCGTTGTTAAGAGGGGCGGGCAAAGGGAAGCTGGGATTTCTGCTCAACCTAGATCCCTTCTTTCTCCTCTTGTGCCCTAAGAAGAGATCAATAATTTGAGAAGCTTTTGACATAACTCCCCCACATAAATGATCACTTATTTGTCAGGTGGAAATGAAGGAACAGGGAGAAGGTGCACACATTTCCTTCCATCTACTTTCATCCCATCTGACATTTGACTGGCACTCTGAAGCCCTTCACAACTTCACAATGGGGAGGTACTGGCACTGATTTCATAGTAACTATGACAGATGCCGGGGCCCTGAAATCACCTGGGGCCCTGTTTGCCACACCGCAGGGAGGGGGGAGGGAGGGGCAGAGAGGCAATCCTCGCTAGGTGGAGGGGGCAGGCCAGCAGCAAGCGTGGGAAGCTTGTGCCCACCTGACCCGACGCTGGCCCTATCAGAGGGTCTTGGGTGTTGGGGGTGCACTGGCTGCTACTAAAGGCACAGCACCACCCCTCTCACCATCTTTTTGGCATTGAGCAACTTGGCCCACCCTCACGGCCCTTTAGTATGGTATCATTTGAAGGGGTTTGGCAGTATCAGCATGGGGCCTGCGTGCCCATTTTCCTGAGTTGGGGATCCTCATAAGGGATCTTGACGTGAGGGTCAAGTGGTATGCCCAGCCTGGGGGCATGGCTGGGGATTGCCCTTATGCTTAGGTGGCAGGGGAGACCACCTCGGGGCATCCACCCTTGTGGGATCCATAGACCTGTCATCCCAAGGTTACCAGTGGATCATCGACTGGCAGGCGGGTCAGTCAATGAATTGGAACCAATACCCCATGCTGTGCTAAAGCAGACTACAGCCGTAACCAATAAAGCTGTGGCCCATTTTATTCCACAATTCTCCGAAACTTTGAGTGCGGGTGTATTATTTCAACTAAGGTGTAATTGGGATTAACATGTGGTCAGATATGGAGGGCCTCTTGCGTTTAGCCCCTGCCTCACCCCTCCCCTTGGTGCTGGGGCCACAAACAGAAGCCAGTTGCTAGTTCCCCAAGTTGCAATGTGTCACCCTTCTACTAGAGGTATTTTAATGGACTGGGACATCTACCTTTTCCCCATGTAGATAGTTTTTAAATACATACATATTATACATAAAATGTAAATGCAAAAAAACCCATCCTCACTTTTGTAGACTGCATTAAATTACATTTAACATGAACAAAGCTCAACCAACACCTTTAACTGATTAGAAAAATAAATCAAATGTCACCATGCATGATCCACTCCACCCCCAGTTCTCCTGGAATTTCAAGAAGAAGAGAAAAAAATTCAGGTAAAGACCGACGGACTGGTTTTACAAGATATGCTTCCTTTGGAAGCGGTCTGGTTAACGTCAACCATTTGGAAACAAAGATGGGTTTGAAACAGAAACTTTGAGAAATGTGATGTCCTCTTCAATGTGAGTAAGAAATGGAAATAAGGCCAGCTAAATTTCAATACCTTTCACGTTAAGCTGAGCAGAGCAAAAGTCTTTTCCAACATCATTGCTAGCTTGGCAGGTATATTGACCAGAGTCTCCTTTGCCTACTCTCATAATCCTTAAACAGGCTGTGTTTGCTGCAAATGTAATTGCATAGTTCCCTCCTGTACGGATCTCTCGGCCATCTTTTGCCCAGGAAACATGTATTGGTTGGGCTCCAGTCACATGACACTCAAAGTCAACACTTTCTCCAACTGGAACATCTTTGGATTCCGGTGTGATATCAAACAAGGGAGCTTGTTTAGGTTCTGAGGATTTAAAGGAAGAGTAGAATGCTGATTGATTTTTCTTCCCTTTTTAATACATACTGTATATATTTCTTTAGGACAAGGATCAGCAGCAATGTTTCATAATTAAAGAGCCAAAATTCAGAACAAGAGATCAACAAAGAGCCAATATAAGAAAAGTCCATTTTTATAACTGAAAATATACAACTTAATATTTCTGAAAATAGGCATGCCGATTAATAATCCATAAAGCTTCTTTAGCTCAAATATGGGTTGTTGTGGGGCTCCTTTATTAGGAAGTAGCATACATGAGGTCATGTATTAGGTAACAAATATAGACAGAAGTACCCTGCAAAATTGTTTTAGTGCACTGATATAAATCAATGAGTGGGTTCTCACTTGGAATTCTGGCAACCGTATATCATTTCCTTTCTTTCAGGCATCTCTAGGGAGTCCTTTTGTCCCACAAAAATCTTTACATGCCATTGCCCCCTTTCGAACACTGGTTATCCTAGTACCTCTTTTACCCCTCCAATATACCTTCACTTAAAGACTTTGTTTTTATTTTTTAAAGAACCGCATGCAGCTCTAAAGCCATAAATTGCCGGGGTTAAGAAAGAAGTAGGCAGCAGATAAAGACAGAAGCAAAAGTGTCAGTATTACACAAACCTGAGACTGTGAGTCTGGCACTAGATGTGGCCGTTCCAACAGGATTGGTAGCAGTGCAAGAGTACTGCTTAAAGTCATCCCTTAGACGAATGCCGTCCTTATACCAACTAACACTGATAGGTTCTGACCCATTGAGACGGCAGACTAATTTTATCGGAAAGCCAACCGTTTGCTCTGTGTCCTTTAGTTTCCTAGCAAAAGAAGGTGGACGTTTTCGTTCTGCAAGAAAGCAGGCACACAGTAAATACATGTTTCCTGTGGCATGCAAACAGATTTAAGAGTGAAAGAATTGCCAAGATTAAGCAACTTGAAATTAAAAATTATCACCTTGAACTGTCAAGACGGCGTTTGAAGAAGCAGTTCCTACACTATTTTCTGCTTTGCAAATATATTCCCCACTGTCACTGATATCCACTTTGTTAAATACCAGACTGGCAACGTTGTCTTTGAAATACATCTTATACTCAGGTGTCGATCTTAATTTTGTATCACCTTTGTACCAAGATATTGTGATTTCTGGTGTTCCGGCGACTTGGCATTGCAACGTTGTGTAGTCTCCAACTGACACTTCAAGAGGTGCCAAGTGTGTAACAAAATAAGGAGGTTCTGGGAACACAAAGAATTAGGGTCAGAATTAAGGTTAACCACAGTCAAGTGGTGGAACTAAAACCAGGTTGACAAAGAGTGTTAAAATATCATCAAAGACACACCTAAAGTGGTTACCAGGGCTTCACAAACATCTTCCCCTGCCTCATTCTCAACCAAGCAAGTGTATTCTCCTTGATCATCCTTGGTGCTGTTAAGGATTTCCAGAATGCATGATCTCTCCGTTGTAGTGATGCTGCACTTTTCAGACTGACTTAAAGTTACACCGTTCTTCTTCCAGGTCACTGAAATCGGAAGGCTACCAGTGTACCTGCTCTCAAGAATTATGGACTTGCCTGGCTCCACACAATGGTCACTTAGTTTCTTCACGAAAACTGGTGGTTCTGGTGAGTGAGAAGAAGTCAGGTGTTGAGCATCAGGTGCTATGCAAACAGGTAAATACTAGAGCAGGGGTCCCCAATGTGGTGTCTGTGGACTCCTGGGCACCTGCCGACACCTTTTCTTGTGCCCACCAAGTGTTTTTAGAAAGGGGCTGGGGGAGGGGAGGGTTTTTGCCCAGCAAGGCTTCTGACTGGCTACTGGGAATTTGACTGGCTGTGCAGATTTTTTTTTTAAAATGTTGCTTTGGCAGTAGCTGCTACCACAGCACAGGAATCTTCATGGTGAGACTGATGATAAGTTGTGGTAATCACTTTGTGGCTGGCTCCACCTCCTGTGATAGCCATTTTGTGGCCGCCGTTTTGTTGCTGTTCCCACCACACCATGTCAACATTCCAAAGGTGCCCACAAGCTCAAAAAGATTGGGGGCTTCTATACTACAGCAAGAAATTGCGATCTGGTACAAACCTTTTACAGAAAGATGTGTTGTACAAGAGACTTTGCCAGCATCATTAGATACAACACAGGTATACTCTCCACTCTGAAGCGGCTCCACATCAAACAGCTCCAGCTCTGTGACAGACTCTTCCAAAAAGATGCTACACTTTTCTCCTGACACGAGTTCATTGACCCCTCTAAACCAGTTCATCTTAAATGGGGGTGTTCCTCTAACAACAGCGGTAAATTTAACGCTTCTGCCTGGCAAAATGTCCACAGATGCAGGTTCTTTCTCAAAAGAGGGTGGCTCTAAATGAGCATTTAAAAAACAATACTACAGATTAACATTTTGGAAACATAAAATGAAATCAAATATTTCCCTCCCCCCAAATTACATCATTAAAAGAATGCACTTTTTTTTAAAGGATGAAAGATTAGTGTTAAATTACGGATGTCAGTCACCAAATACTGACCTTGTACAGACAATCGAGCCCTAGTCTCATTAGAGCCTGCTACGTTAGCAGCTTTACACGTGTAAGTTCCTGTATCATCAGAGTTCAGAGAATTGATTTGCAAAATACAGACATTGTCTGAAAAAGTGGTCTGATATTTTTCACCGCTGGTGATTTTCTGTCCATTCCTAAACCAAGCAACAGTAATAGTCGGGGATCCAGCGACTTTGCACTCAAGAGCCACAGAGGAGCCAAGAACACCATGAGTTTCTTTAAGTTTCCTTGTGAAAGAAGGTGGAATAATCCGATCTGTGCAAGAGAAAATAAACAAAACAAAGCGATGACTCCCCCAGGGAGAAAGGGGTGGGACACATACTGTCCCTTATATGGCCTTTGTCCCCCCACCCCAAATGCACACAAAGGAAATAGTCTCATGATAGCTGGCTCTCTCGTCCACCTGCTGATGCAACTCCTTCCGAACTCTTCCTTTCATTGAGGGTTCAGGAACTCTCTTATACTAAAAGAGATAACCAAATCCTAGAGGGGGTCTTATGAAGAGAAGAGGTGAAACTAACCTAGAACTTCGACGGAGGCTGTGCAGCCACTTTTGCCAACGTTGTTCTGCACTTCGAAAGTATATAAGCCAGAGTCTTCCTTTTCTGAATCAAGAATTTTAAGAGTAGCCACTTTGTTGTGGAAGGTGATTTTATATTTGGGACTACTTGTCAGTTCTTTTCCATCCTTAAACCAGCCTATTGAAAGTTCAGGTGTTCCACCTACTTTGCACTCTAAGGTACAAATATCTCCTACAGTGACTTTCATAGGTTCTGCCTTCTCTACAATGACCGCCGGCTCTGCAAAGAGATACAAGTAATATCCTTCTGTAAACAAGTTTGACTCATTACACACATGTTTCAATCTTGAAATTAGTGAAATTGGTGCTCCAAAGCTCTATTTTGCAGTTTTGGAATGAAGGGCAAGGATATTCATTCTACAACATTTATGTATTTACAAAGGGTTAGATACTATGAGGTTTTCCACTATTGAAAAAGGAGAGTGCCATTATCACCAAAAAGTCTATGCTGATAGGATCCTACCCCAGATCTTCAATAACGTTACTATGGTTCTCTCCAGCTATATGATTAATATTCTACTAGGGACATATTTCATCAGCTGGAAGAAGTACTCCTTCTCATACTAAAGGAGTCTTTGTAAAGTAGAAAATTCTTCACTTAGCAGAATGAAACCATATGATCCAATCCATAATTTTTTGCATTCTCTATGAATGCAATCCTAAACAACGTTATTCCCTTCTATATCCATTGAAATATATGGATTTAGAAGGATGTAACTTTGTTTAGGACTACACTGCATAAACATTAATATGGTATAATCTAACTATTTATTCTGTAGGCATTGATGCTATGGATGAAATATAAACATGGGGCTGGATCCAGACTAAATTTTCCAGTGGCAAAATCGAACTCTCCTGGTTTCCCCTTTTACTGCAGCCCACTGATTTCTACAAGATGCTGCTCTTGGGGGGATAGGCAGGGGACTCTGAGGAATGACATGAGGAGGGTCTGCACCAGGAAGGGGAAATTGGTGGAAATCACCAATTTAGTTTGGATCCAACCCTATACTTTCCAGTGAATCGTTATTCCTAACTGATATATATCACCCATACTGTTTTCCTGTATTCAAGTTGAGATTTATAGACTGTCTCAAAGTTGTAAATATTTTGTAACCTATTTTAGCAGGGTGATAAAGGATAAGTAAAATGCCTTTTTTAGACAATTGAAAGTCTTATAGCTGCAAGATTCTGTATTTTATCTACCTCTCTCAATTTTCAAATTTGTCTAAGGGCAGGTTTGTGTGATTACCAACCTAGAACTGTTAAAATGGCCATGCACTCCCGTGTTCCAGCATCATTACTGATTTGACAAGTGTACTTCCCAGCACTGGCTGGTTCTGCTTTGGCGATCTGTAACGTAGCAATGTTTTCCACAAAGGTAATGGCTGTGTTTTCACTCTCTCGGATGACGTCTTCCTTGTCTTTGATCCACACAACGGAAATGGGCTGAGAGCCTTCCACAGTAGCTTGTAGCTCTATGGGTTCACCCACCACCACAGTAAGGCTGTTTATTTTGGTCACAAACTTTGGTGGTTCTGAATAGGAAAGAGGCAAGGGCCATCAAGAATGCAAGTAAGATTTTTTCCGCCAGCTGTCCAAAGATGAAGAATCTTATGTCATTACAGACACACAGATAATACTTACCTTTCAGTCTTACAGTACAAATGCAATTGTCACTTCCAACATCATTCTGTGCTTTGCATTGGTATTCGCCAATGTCGGAAGCTTCAACATTAAGAATATGAACACTTGCGTGGTAGTTTTTGGACGTGACCCTGTATTTTTTACTGCTGCGGATTTGTCTCTTATCTTTATACCATGTCACATCAAATGGTGGTGTCCCAGAAATTTCGCACTCAAGGCTAACTTCAGTGCCTTTGAGTGTATCTACTGGAGATGGTTTCCTGCTAAATACAGGAGGTTCTAGGAAGAGAAAAAAAGAAGCAGGTGCCACTTTTTAAAAGATCCTGACAGATATATAATTTTAAAAGATAATTAAGGGGAAACGTATTGCTAGATAACTAGCACATGTGCATTTTTTAAGAACATAAGAACCATGTTGGATCAGACCAAAAGCCCATCTAATCCAGCATTCTGTTTACATGGTGACTGACCAGCTATCTTTAGGAATCCCACAAACAGGAAGTCCCCAATTTTTAAATGTCTTTCAAATCATTTTCTTGTTGCAAGGACTGCTTCTCTAGAGACCCCAATCTGCCACGGAAGCTCTCGCTCAGCCTAACCTACCTCATGAGGTTGCCATTGTGAGGAAGACAAGAAGGGACAAGAAGGGAAAAGGATGTTGCAAACAACTTTGGGTCCCCAACCAGGAAAAAAGGCTTTACCACCTTCAGCCTGTCTTGCCGCAGAAATCAATCGGTCAAACCGAGCCAATGTGAGAATACCATCAGGACTATCACCTAAGTAGTGGTATAGTTTAAGCCAGGAATCTCTGCTCTTGCACTTTAATTGCTTCCAGCACTTTAGGATAATGTATAATTGACTATATATGGATTATGTTTTAATTGTATTTACATATGCATCTTATGGAAGCCGCCCTGAGCCCGCCTTGGTGGGGAGGGCAGGGTATAAATCGAACTAATAAATAAATAAATACAGATACTGAAATAATATGCAATCATGCACTCGGTAAACTGACAAGCATCCTATGATATTCCTCTTATACTGGACTAGGGCTAAGCCCCCACAGAGGTAGAGGTCCATTTCATGAAAAATGTCTCCACCCCTGCTAAATGCACCTCCTTTTTCACTGCTGTTTTGAGAGGAAAATAAAGCAAAAGTTCAGTGGCACCTTAAAGACTAACATCTATTTCAGTTCGAGCTTTCGTTGAGTCTCTGCTCACTTCTTTAGATGTTAATGAGGCTCACAAAAGGTCATATTATTGAAATAGATGTTGCTAGTCTTTAAGGTGCCATTGGACTTTTATTTCATTTTGCTACAGTAGACTAACACCTATCCTTTCACAACTTTTTCAGCAGGGGAGGGTACCCTGCAGGAAGAAAATGATTTCAATGAAGGCAAACAAAGTCCATTCAGAGCCAAATCAAATTCGGGGCTTTCACTCTGAGCTAGCTTCATTTGCCTTTCTGTAGCCAATCCTTATTTACTGTTTGATGACCTCACTGTTAGTAGAAGAAGGGGATATTTTTCAAATGAAAAGAAGGCAATAAAGCTGCAGTGATTGGGGCTGCCAGCATCAGTGAAGCACTGTAAGGAAGGTACACCTGGAGGCCCTTTTAAGGAAAGAGTTTCTGAAAGCCCTTCTCCATGCCAACATGTTCACTGGGAGGGGATATTTTTCAAATGAAAAGAAGGCAGTAAAGCTGCAGTTGACTGGGGCTGCCAGCATCAGTAAAGCACTGTAAGGAAGGTACACCTTTTAAGGTACTTTTAAGGAAGGTACTTTTAAGGAAACAGTTTCTGAAAGCCCTTCTCCATGCCAACATGTTCACTGGGAAATGGTCTGCTCAGCCCTGAATCACAAGCTGCAACCATAGATTAAACTAGTTATTTCAATTCAGTGGTTTGAACCAAGCGATGTGCAGGTAGAAACCTAAACGAACTTAAAGTGCAAGATCTTGCACAAACAGAAAAGTAATTAGGGATACAATAAGTCGACTTAGTGCAAAGAGCTACTGCAGTCTTTTTGTTGCACTTCCATTTGCACAAGAACTTTAGCCTAATTTTGCACTGGATCCACAACCCGTTATGTGGACTTTGGCTTACATTTCAGTTCTTGGACATATACACTTGCCGTTTCCCTTCCCCTTAGATTGTAACCTCTCGCCTTAGCTTAGAGGGAACACTGATTGTAACCTCTCACCTTTGCCTGTTCTTCTAAGACCACTCAATCTACCAATCCTAGAACGAATCCCCCCTCCAATTCTCTAGACCTGCTACCTGCCAGGGCTCTTGTATAGCTGATCCCCTCTGCCTGGGCTCTTCTACCTGCACTGCTCCTCTCAAGGATCTGAGTAGCTCAGTCAAAGATAAACAGCATTCCATAGAAACATAGTTGTCCAACTCATGGTTGAATCAGACTGTCCATCAAGGTTGGTATTTTCTACTCAGACTGACAGCAGGTCTCAGAGGTCCCAGGCAGAGGTCTTCACATCACCTACTGCCTGGTCCTTTCGAGTGGAGATCCCAGGGATTGAACCTGGGACCGTCAGCATACAGAGCAGATATTTTACCATTGAGCCACCATTCCTCCTTAAACGAGCAAGGAATTTTGATACATAGGAGGTGATTGTAAGGACACTCTTATAATTTCAGCAAGACTGGCAATCCAAACCTAACAAATTTAGAAGGGCACACATCTGCTTTGGATTGCACTGTAACTGAGTGTTTGAAATTACGTATGGCAAGTTGAGAACTCAGCCATTATCTCGACTAAATAAGACAGAGATGCGGCATCATAGCTTTAGAACATGAATTAGGTGATTTCAACCATTTTAGAAGAACAGCAAGCTTGTGGAAATAATGTTTTCTAACCTTTTACTAAAAATTTTGTACTGCAGCTTGCCCGGCCAGCAGGATTCTGAGCTTCACATATATAATCTCCACTGTCTTCACCAGCAAGATGTCTCATTTCAATGACTGCTACAGAGTCTAGAAAAGACATCTGGAATTTTTCACCAGGATGGAGCTCAGTGTCATTTCTGTACCATACCACTTTGATTTCTGGAGAGCCACTGATTTTACATTCAAGCCGAGCAGAGTCACCCTGTTTCACGACCTTAGATGGTTCTAGCTTCTTAACAAATTTGGGAGGTTCTAAGAAATAAAACAGAATATAGGAAAGTGAGATGAGCAGGATGAAAAGGGATCCTATCTGGAGTCATTTGGAATAAAAGGGGAGAGAGGCAGGGACAGAAGAATCTAAAAGGATAATTATCCTGTGTCAAGAATGTTCTGCAGAGCACAGCAAGAAAAGAAAATCTAGACACACATGCAAAAAACAAAGCAGTAGAAGAAAAGAGCAACACAGACCAAACAAGAAAATAGCACACCTGTTATGCTTAGTGCTGTTGTACAAGAATCACTTCCAACATCATTGGAAACTTGGCAAGTATAGTGCCCACTTTTTGATGCATCCACTGAATAAAGATTTAAGAAACCAGTTGACCCTTCAACCCCAAACAAACAGTTAGGTCCTGACACAAGTTCTAAATCTTCTTTAAACCACTTTATCTTAAAAGGAGGTGTTCCCTTTAAAACAGCTTTAAACTCTACCATCGAATCAGGTACAGCTTGCTGACTTTCTGGTTTTACCAGGAAGCTTGGTGGCTCTAAAGATTTTAAGAAAGAAACAAAGAAAAAATTAGTTAAGTTTCGACGAAAAGTAGCCTGGAAAGAAATACTAAACAATCAAATGAAGATAAGAATGTAATTTGTATACAACCATGTTTAAATGGTAGCCAATTTTCAAAGATATAAGATAAAATTTGTAGAAGTTGAAAAATAGATTTATGATAGTAAGAGTACAGAAAGAAGACAAAAAGAACTCCAAACCTTTAACAGTTAAGACGGCGCTACAAGAGTCGCTTCCGGCAACATTCGTCACACTGCAAGTGTAATTTGCAGAATCTGCCAACTCTAGGTTGTTAATGTCTAGAGATACCGTATTCTCATGGCATAGACTTCTGTATTTCATGCTGTCAGCTATCTCCTTCCCATCTTTATACCATTTAGCAGTAATTGGAAGTGAGCCGGAAACTTTACACTCCATGTGAATAGATGATCCCAGAATTTTATCCTTTTTGGTTAACTTTTTGGTAAATGAAGGAGGGATAGATTGACCTGCCCAAGAAGAGGAGAGGGGGGAAAGGCAAGTAGTATCAGACACCTTGCTTTGATCTCCTCCACCAAACACATGGACAATGAAAAAAATTGGTAGGGAAAAAACCCTGCTAATTTTAGTGAAACAAAATACAAACCTAGTACGGTCAAGACAGCCTCGCAACTGCTGCTTCCAAAAGCATTTTCAACCTTAAAAATGTAAGTTCCACTGTCCTCCTTCATAACTGATTCAAGCCTGAACCTGGCCACGTTATTATCAAAACTCATGGTGTAATATCTACTGGGCATGAGCTGTTTGCCCTCTTTGAACCATTTCACTTGGAGCTCTGGCGTCCCGGCCACAGTACATTCCAAAGTCACTGGATCCTTTTCAGTCACTTTAACCGATTTAGCTTTTTCTATGATCTGAGCAGGTTCTGCAGGAAGAATTGAAAATGGAAATTTATTGAGGCCTCTCTACACTGCAGGACGAAGAGCAGAAGTTTCAAGGGTAGAATGGAAAGCTCACAAACCTTGTACTAAAAGTAAAGCGAAACACTTTTCAGTGCCTGACTCGTTCTTTGCCTGGCAAGTGTACCTCCCGCTGTGACTGAGGCCAACATTCTGGATCTTAAGCCTGGCCACATTATTTTCAAAGGTACTGTGGAAGACTTCGTCGTTTTCCAGAATTCTTTCGTCTTTTATCCAAGACACTGTCAGAGGCTGAGAACCAGTCACAGTGCACTGGAATATGGCAGAGCTTTTCAAAACGGCATGGATGTTTTCTAACTTCTTGACGAATGAGGGGGGTTCTGTGTTTTAAAGAAAGAATCCGGAATGAAGATGGGGGCAAGACTTAAAATTTGTTAAAGTGAAGAGAAAGAAAACTGGAATATTTTGTGGGGATTTTTTCCCCTCCTGCTTTTAAAGTTGCTGAACTGACCTTTCAAACTGACCCTTGTGTTACAAGAGCAGCTACCCGCTTCATTGGATATAATGCACTGGTATTCACCAGCATCTTGAAGATCACAGTTCACTATCTGAAGGGCAAATACAGATTCTTTATCAATCGTGGCATATTTTTTGCCGCTTCGAATCTCCTTGTTGTTCTTCAGCCAGGTGACTTCGAATGGAGGTGTCCCTGTGACTTCGCACTCTAAAATGGCATCATAACCTTTCACTACCTCCACAGGTTTCAGCTCTCTTATAAATGTGGGAGGTTCTATGTTAAGAAAAAAAGAAAACAAAGCAGCCTCAGATGATGGGGACCGGTGGTGGAATCCAACTGTAGGGACAGTGAACGAGAAAAGAGTTCTCTCAACTAACCTTTCACTTTCAATTCGATGCTGCAGCTCTCGCTGCCTGCTTCGTTGTGGGCCTCACAAATGTAAGTTCCACTATCTTTCACCTTAGCACTGCTGACATGGAAAGTGGCAATGTTGTCTACAAAGGAGGCTCCATATTTAGCATGGTCCACTATCTCGTTGCCATCAAGGTACCACGTAACACGGATTTCAGGTGTTCCAGCTACCTGGCATTCAAAAACGGTAGACTGCCCTTCCCTCAATACAACTACAGGGCTTGGCTTCTGAACAAACCTAGGGGGCTCTAAAATAGGAATTAAAAAAGAAAAAAAATTAAAATACTATAATTGCCATTTAAAAATACATAGTACCATCGTAAACAGAGTTATACCCATCTAGGTCCATTGATGTGAATGGGCTTAGAAGGGTGTAACTCTGTTCAGGATTGCACCGAACAGAAATGCAACTAACAACACAGGGCAAAAAACCCCACAGACCTTTGACAAAAAGTGTTGCCTTAGAGGTTGCCGACCCAACATCGTTGCTTATTTGGCAGATGTAGTTCCCTGAATCGGATGTCTTGGCTGAAAAGAGTTCTAGGATGCTTGAAGTGTCGTCTTTGTAAAGTGAGCGAGAGGCTCCCGAAAGCAGCTCTTTACTGTCTTTGAACCACTTTATTTGTATAGGAGGAGTGCCACTAACCAGGGCTTTGAACTGGACTCTAGAAGCCGGTATGACGTCTTGGGACTGTGGCTTTTCCACAAAAGATGGGGGTTCTACAAAGAGTGCAGGGTAGGGGGAAACAGAGGGAAAGGAAGGAAATAGTTCATTTCAGAATGACTATTTTTTTCTTTTTAAGAAAAGGAAAAGCCAAATGTGCTCCTGAAGAGAGAAACAATAAGATGTCCAAACCTTTGACTGTCAGATGTGCACTGCACTGGTTGCTCCCTGCTTTATTTTTCGCCCCGCAGGTATAAGACCCAGTGTCTGCACCTTCCAGTTGGTTGATCTCCAAGAAAGCCGTGTTATCGTGGAAAGAATACTTGTGCTTTTCACTAGCAGTTATCTCTTGGCCATCCTTGTACCACTGGATACTTATTGGGTGGGAGCCAGACACTATACACTCAAGGTGAACGAAAGAACCCTTAATGCTGTCCATTTTCTTTAGTTTTTTGGTGAATTTAGGTGGTATGATCAGATCTACCCAGGACAGAGCAAAAAAAAAAAATCAATATATTAGATAAGGCCAGTACTCTGCTAGTGCTTGGTATCAGCTTTTTTTTTTTAATGTAATTGTGGAGCCCTGCCCCTTGCCTCCAGGAAAAGGGGGGGTAGAAAATACAAACCTAACACATTAATGCTAGCTGTGCAGCTGCTGCTTCCAACGTCATTTTGGACCTCAAATGTGTATTCTCCACTATCTTTCTTTTCCGCCGAAACAACCTTTAGCACAGAGACTGTATCAGTCACACTGATTTTATATTTGTGACCCAGAGTCAACTCCTTCCCAGCTTTGAACCACTTGGCAGTAATGTCTTTTGTTCCTGAAAATCTACACTGCAAGGTGGCTGGGTCGCCTTCTGTGACATCGATTGAGACAGCTTTATCAGTGATTGTGGCTGGCTCTGTGATAAATATAGGAATACATATGAGTAGTTACAAGTTGAAATGTAATATTGACTAAATGTAAATTACAAACATGGTGGAGGAGAGAGGAGGCTAAACCAACCTTTCACTGTTAGTAAAGCAGAACATCTTTGGATTCCGGCATCATTTTTAGCCTGACAGAAATATTTCCCATCATGCTTCACTTCAATAGCCCTGAGCATGAGGGTGGCCACATTGTTCACAAAAGTCATTTTTGTGTTATCGTCTTCAACAATGTCATCATTATCTTTCAGCCATGAAACCGTGATTGGCATGGAGCCTTTAATGGTTGCCTGAAACACAACTGTGCCTCCTCTAAGTGAGCTAGAATTTTCAATCCTCTTCACAAATTGTGGGGGTTCTACCAAAAAAATAGAGGTCTGGTGAGTATCAGCCTCAATACAGTGTTGAAATAAAGCATATAGTAAAATGTTCCATGTGCTACTAACCTTTCAGAGTTACTTCAGAGCTACAGACACAGCTTCCTACATCATTCGTTACCCTGCACTGGTATTCACCCACATCTGAAGAGTCAAACTTGAAAACCTGGAGGCTAATCAAGGAATCCTCAGTGGTTATTCTGTGTTTTCTACTGATTCTCACAGGTTTGTTGTCCTTCAGCCAATATACCTCAAAGGGCGGCGTACCTAACACCTCACAATCCAGTATAACATCTGAGTCTTTTAACACTTCCCTGGGTTCAAATTGTTTGGTAAAATAAGGCGACTCTATAGTAGAAGAGAGAAAGAGTGGGGATTTGTTATTTGTTTTTGGAACCTTTTTAAAGGTACAACAGAATACTGAGAAATCTGGAGGAGTGAGACTTCAACACAGACCTTTTACTTCCACAACACTACTGCAGGTGTCTCTGCCGGCATCATTTGTTGCCTCACATGTGTATTCACCACTGTCTTCGACTCCAACCTCCAACAGTTTGAGTACGGCTGAGGAGCCCACCAAAGACGTCTTGTACTTGTCACTGTCTTTAATTTCCCTGTCCTCCTTGAACCAAGAGATTTTAATTTCAGGGGTACCTGTGACTTTACATTCTAACTGGGCATAGTCACCTTTCTTAAACAACTGAGACGGTTCAAGCCTTTCCACAAAGGTAGCAGGTTCTGTGGAATTAAGAAACGTTATTATAAAGAGATGTAGGAAGAAGTCCAAGAAGAAGAAAGAGCAGCAGACCAGAATCTTAGGTCACCCCCTCAAAGATATGGTTATAAGAGAAAGAAAATGCAAACCTTTCACGAACAAGTTTGCACTGCACGCAACTGAACCAGCCACATTGCTGACTTTGCAAGTATAGGCACCCGAATCTGCAGGTTTTACAGCATAAAGTTCCAGGTAACTTGACAAAGCTTCTGTCAAGATGTAACAAGCTCCACCAGTTGTTAGCTCAGCATCACCCTTAAACCACTGTACAGAGAGTGGTGCCGTTCCCTTAAAGGCGCTCTTCAAACGCACCGTTGACCCAGGCACTGTTTCTTGCGACTCTGGTTCTGCTGTGAAGCTAGGTGGCTCTAGACATTGTTTAAAAAAGAAATAGTTTAAAAGATTTAAGTAGCTTAGATTTAAACGGCACGGGGGGAGAAACAGTTAGAAAAGAACACCAAGAAGAGAAAGCAAAAGAGGACATCAAACCTTTTACGGTCAATGTGCTACGGCTTTCTTTACTTCCTGCCGAGTTTGTGGCTCTGCAGGAATACACCCCTACATCACTGGTATCCAAGTGTTTGATTTCCAAAGATGCGGAACCGTCTTCGTATCGTACTGAATATTTGGCGCTGGTTTTGATCTCTTTGTCATGTTTAAACCAAGAAACAGTCAACGGAAGAGAGCCTGACACCTTGCAATCGAGGCAGCAGGAGCCCCCAACTACACTGTCAGCGTTCCGCAAGGGTTTCGTGAAGAATGGAGGAAGGGTACGATCTGTTTTAAAGCAGAGCAAAGACAGAAAACCAATATATAAGAAAAAAATTCTTTTTCCTTTTTTCCTGTGTTCTAATTTTTTTTAGCCCAAAAGAAAGGTACCAACCTAACACAGTAAATGTGGTGGTACATGAACTGCTTCCAACATCATTGGCAACTTCAAAGGTGTATTCACCACTATCCTGGAGTTCAGCTGCATAAAATTTTAGCTGAGCAACATTGTTCTTAAAACTGATTCTGTACTTTTTGCTAGAAACCAGAGGTTTTCCATTTTGGAACCATTTTGTTTTTAACTCTGGAGTGCCTGCAACAGTGTATTCCAGAGTTGCTGGGTCTCCGGCGGTTACTTGAATTAACTCTGCTTTCTCAAGAATGGTGGCAGGCTCTATAACAAAAATTAAATAGCGGTCATTACCGAGGAAATATAAACACCCTTCTAATAAAGGAAGAACTGTGTGATGTTAAAAATGTTCCTAGGCTGACCTTTAACTGCTAATTGTCCAAAGCATGTTTGACTTCCTGCGTCATTCTCCGCTAGACATGTGTATTTACCACCAGAACTAATCTGGACATCTGAGATTTGCAGAGTCGCTATGCCATTTTCAAAGGTCACTTTGACTTTGTTATCTTCTTTAATAACATCTTTCCCCTTCATCCACGTTACCGAAATAGGATCTGATCCTTTCACAGCTGTTTGTAAGATAATTGCATCTCCTACAAGTGCTGTAACATCATCAATTTTCTTAATAAAAGATGGAGGTTCTAATTTGAGGGAAAAAAGACAAAAACAACTAATCTATTATTACTGCTTCACACATTACAACTTGGTGCTACATTTCAACCTTTTAAAAAGAAAATTAAAGAGAATTCTTCTAGCTAGAGCAAGATCCAGAGGGCTGTTAGTGGAGTTCCATGTATAGAGTGAGGGTTTCCTGCCTCTCCTTTACTACCATAGCCCACTGTGCCCTCCCAACATTGCCCCTGGAAGGTCTTTGGGAATGGGGTGAGATGCAGTCATAGGGACTGCAGCTGGAAGAGGAGATCTGCAAAAAGCACAGTCACCTTCTGCCCAGAGAAGTAATTTCTGCTTCTGCAAGCAAGGGTACTTGGATCGAACCCACAGTCTCAACGTCCTTTATGGACACCTGCCTCCAGAAGTAGGTCAGGAAATTTGTTACTGCTTAAGTCTGGGATGCAGAAGGCAGGTTACTTACTGAGTGACACGTAAATGCTTGATATTTCCCAAGTGTTTGGCTCAACTACCTCACCTGAAGAGTGAAATCAGGGAGGGTCAAGGACAACCAAATTAGGTAAGGACTTCCTTCTCAGAGAGACGTAGGAAGCAGGAATTCTGTATTGTGGCTAAAACTGGAATTCCTCTGAACAAGAGGAAGTGGTGGGGGTGGGAACAAATATTTTCATCTATATTTAACTTTGTGCTGAAGGATGTAAGGGGGATCAGCCTGCTGGGGGTGGTTCAGTTATATAAGAGGGAGGATTTCTCTTTTAGGCAGTCAGTGTGAGGGCCTTTGTCTAATTGTCACACTTCTGGCCAGGAAATTCCTCAATGCTCACTGTTATTAATCTATTCTTAGATACATGTCAATAAATGAATACATTTAGATTAGGTTCTGCTTATCAGGTGGAAGTGTAAGAGCAGTTTCTTATGTGTATCTTTGAGCTCCCTCCTTTTTATTCTTAAATGTGAAAAGGTAAGTACTGATGAAGTGGGGCGGTAAGCAGAAGAGAGGCAGGTGTAATGCAAAGGGGAATTCTGGCTAATGTAGGTTTTTCATTTCAAACCAGCTTTATTGATTTTAGTGAAATCTGGTGTCTGCCTTTTCTTCAAGATCCATGGCTATGGTAGCTTGTTGAACTTTTGAGCATATCTTTTGAGTGGTCATCAGCAAAAAATGGCTGCCACGGGATGCTGGGGACAAATGCCAGGAAGCCAAGCATCATCCTTCAGTAGATACGAAAGTGATGCCTCTAGGGTTCTTCTGAAGTACCTCCTCTTCTAATAAGGTGGAGAAAGCGAAAAGAAGCAAATGGGCACCAGAAAACCCATCTGTGTGCAACATGATCTACGTGGGTGCCATGTTGGGGATCACTGTCATAGGCTAACAAGACACACAAATAGAAAGGATGGCCAGAAGACAACAATCTATGATAAAGAAAGAGTGTTTGCCCCCCATTTTTTTCACTATTTTAAAAGATATTTTTTTTTAAACGTTTGCTCACTGACCTTTCAGTATATACGACGCACTGCAAACACATTTTCCAACTTCATTAGCTACGGCACATGCATATTCACCAACATCTGCACTATTAAATGAAGAAATCTCCAGAGAGATAAGAGACTTTTGGGCGGTCAACCTGTATTTTTTACTACTGCGGATTTGCTTCTTGTCTTTAAACCAACTGATATCAAAGGGTCCGGTACCAGCGACCTCACAGTGAAGAGTGGCATTGGTTCCTTTCACTATTTCAGCCGGCTCAAGAGTTTTGATGAAAGTTGGGGGTTCTATAAAATCATCAAAGCATCATTAAAGAGTTAGCAATGGATGAAACACGTGCAGAATACAGCACCCCCCAAAAAGACAATCAGCCATGGGCTTATGAACCAACCTTTGACAACAATTTCAGTGCTGCAGCTATCACTGCCAGCATCGTTAACCGCTTCACACGAGTAACTTCCACTGTCGTCAACTTTCACATTGGAAATGTCTAACCCAGCCACATTGTTGGCAAAAGATATCTTGTGTGTGTCACTCTCTCTAATTTCCTTGTTATTTTTGTACCATGTCACCTGGATTTCAGGAGACCCTTTGATTTTGCACTGAAGATGGGCTGACTCTCCTGGAGTCAACAAGTAAGAGGGGTCCACTTTCTTCAAAAACGATGGCGGCTCTAAAGGAAGAGTGCAGAAAGAAAGACTCCTGAAATATAATACCCTGGAAGAGCAATTTGACATGAGGACTACAAGCAAAGCTTTTCAGAAGCAAACTTGGACCACATTCCAATATGTGTAGTTACTCCTACTTTTCTTAAAACGATAGGTAGAACTTTTTTAAAGAACTGACTAGGAGGGGAAAAAAATTAAACGACACAGACTTTAGCCAATGGCGGAAGAGTATGCACATTGATGTAAGGCAGACAATAGCCTCAGTAAAGACATGGACACCTGTAAAAGATTGATATTATGGACGTAGAAACAGCACACCAAGCTTGAAGAATGATGGAACAAATCTGTTTTCCTTTGAAATTTGACTGCCTACTTCTTAACTAACTGTTTAATAAGAGGGTAAAAAGTATAAATTTAGAGCAAAGATTGCCTTACCTCTGATGGTTACAGTTGCAGAAGAAGAGCTACTGCCAGCCTCATTTGAAGCAGTGCACACATATGTTCCTGAGTCTTTAAGTTTAGACAGCGGGATCTCAAGTGATGCTATTTTGTCTTCAAAGAAAATCTTGTAATCTTTGCCTGGGGGTATTCTGTTTCCATCCTTGCTCCACGATACTGTCACTTTCCGGTCTTCGTCCACTTGACATTCGAGGTGGATCTTTTTATTGACTGCGGACTGGACCGCCTGCAGCTCCTTAATGAAACGTGGTTTGTCGATAATGCTTAGTTCTGCCTGGCAGATGTCTGCTCCGAACTTGTTTGAGGCTTTGCAAGTGTATGTCCCCCTGTCATTTATTGTAAGGCGGGTTATTTCTAAAGCATGCTTATTGTCAGCAGATGTTATCTTGCAACGTTCTGAAGAAGAAATGGCAGTGCCGTCCTTCTGCCATACTGTGTCTATCACTGGGGTGCCAGCCACTGTACAGAGGAAGCGGGTGCTCTTACCCACAAAAGTAGTAATAGACTCAGGTCTGGTTAGGAAGGTTGGAGGAAATGCTTCTGCAAAACAAATGATGCAAAGTTGACATTGCATTGGCTAATACGACCACTACTTTTTTATCAGTTCCAAAGAAAGACGAAGGGGAAAGATATGCTATCCCCATACCCACAAATTACACTGGTTAAGAACAGTATGAGGCAAAGATCCCCAATATTCAAAAATACTCATTATGGTTTACTGTCATAAAGATTATCAGATGTGGTATGAAAACTTTAAAAGCTAGTTGATTTAAAAGCCTGAGTTTCAGTCGACAAGAGTGCTTCCATTGCCATATTAAGTTCTCTGATTATTACTTTACATGCGTTTCATGAATTAACCAGCAACATGGATTCTATCAGGGAAAAAGATGCATATAGGTCTACAAAAATAAAATTAAAAAAATCTTTAACCAATGTCTTGTTTTCAATACAAAAGAAACACCATGCCATCACAGGTATCTCCAGATACAAGATAAATCTGTTGTATCCAAGAGAATTCATAATTTGGATGAACAATTTAAATGGTAGTTTCTTGAAGGAGCTGAAGATACTTACTGAATGTAAGAATGTTTATAAGTGAAGATGATGGGAAAAGAGGGCTTTCAAAAAGCCATGATTCATTTTCTCTTCCATCCCCTCCATCCCTAATACTACCCACCCACTCCCATTTTATATTTGCATGTCTTCCCTCGGTCTTAAGGTGTACAAAGGCATCTGTCAGTACAACAGCCAGAAATTGGTTAAAAATTAAGTTGACCACAGTCCAACTATTTTTCCTTGAGCCAGTTTCCAACAGATACATAAATGATGAACACGGGGGGAAATGCCCGCTCTTTTATTTCCATGTGTACCAAAAAGGAAACCATAGGTTATATATCAAAATAATAATAACCGATTGGATACAACCACCTTTTCTACTGCAGGAAAAAGAGAAAAGGGAATCACCTCTGCTGACCAAAAAGGCTGCTCTAGGGATCATAAGACATGCGTGGGCAAAAGCCATGTGTGACAGGGGCAAAAAATCAGGAGGGGAGTTGGATGAAAGTGAGCAAAAAAGGTGGTGGGATCCAAGCTGATGAGTACAACTATTCCTCCAAGTAGCTTAAAATACGCAATACCATTGGTAATAAAAAAGCATGTCCAAGTAATTAACAAGACCGCAAAAAAAGGGATTCATTCATTTATCAAACTTACCAGTAACTGTTAAGACTGCTTTGCTGCTTACACTGCCATATTGATTTGAAGCTTTGCAACTGTATTCACCACAGTCAACTACTTGAGGTCTTGGGATTTCAAGAGTGGATATATAATTAGCAGTATGGATGGTGTATTTGTCACCGTCATAGATTTCCCGCCCAGCTCTATACCACTGAAACCGTACGTTTGGTGCCATCTCGATCTCACAAGTGAACTTGGCAACATGGTTGACAGCTACTTCCTGGGATTCCAGTCTTCTCCTCAGTATTGGCGCAACTAGAATCAGAAACAAACAAACAAATATAATTATAACCATCCCATGTTGGTATGGATAATAATTAGGTGGTGCGTATCAGTGTACATTCCAAATCACTGTTAATAAAGTGATCAACGGAAATGGGATGGATGGTTTCATGAACAATCCAAAGAAAGTGGCTGAAAAGGAAAATGATGGTCAAAAAAAAGGAAGCCAACCGTAAGCAGTGCTCAGACTATCCGAGGACTACGTTGCAGTGCACAGTGGAAATCCGAAGCTGTTCTGAAGTGCTACCGACTACTAGAGACATGCGAACAACGTGATATATGTAGAATTATACCAGGTTGCACTGAAATGGCAAACATGAAATGTGCTACATTCTACTAAAGATGGTGCAATGATTTCCAAGACTTATTGTAACAATGGAAACAAAAAGAAAAGAGAACCATGTTGGTCTGTGGATATGGGGATGAAAGGGCTGAGCCATGCACCCTTTTAAATTCAAAAAGATGTTTCTTTAGCAATCATCATTCAAGGAACATATCATGACAGTTAATTTCATAGCACTACTGAACAGTGAAAGGTTGCAAATAACGTTTAAAACCTGAGGGAGGAGGGATGTGAATGAGTAACTTGATAAACTGAAAGAAAAAGGAGTACTAATATAAAAAGGAAGGAGGGTGGTGTGATTAGTTTAGTGATGTACTAACAAAGTACATATCTGTATCCATAAGGATAACAGAGATACAAATATGTATACTTAATCTATTAAGTTAGGCAATCAGTGAGAATAAGGAAGCAATATGGTATCCCCATAATCCAACCTCTTTTTACAACTGTGATTTTCGCTGATGTTGTTGTTTTTCCACCTTCGTTCAGTGCCTCACAGGCATACTCTCCTTGATGTACTTCCTTGAATGCTTGGTTGATTACTAGTGTGTATGTGTCATGATCTTGCAAACACTTGAACTCACCACCTGAAGATATCAGTTTACTCTCAAAGTACCAATTCACCACTTGGACATTGGTTATCACTGATGTAAGACTGACAGTGTCACCTTCCTCAACAACAGTGTCTACTAACGTTTTGTGAATGATGGGACAATTCTCTCTCACTAGACTATCTTGTCTTTCCCAAGCCCTAACTGTGCGTGCTTCTTGCTCACTTTCCTCCAAAAGTTTTTCTTTTCTCTCCTTCAGATTTAGAGCACCTCTTGGTTTCTCATCTGGGACAGCCGCTACAGGAACATGATGGGTGAGAGTGGTTGTGCCTACATCTTTAATTGATTCCTGTAAAGTAACAGCTTTGACTTCTTGAACAGACAGAGACTGCTCCAGGTGTATTTTTGATTCATTTTTCATTTCTGCTTTCTGAGGTTCGGGCAAACCTCTAATATTACTAACTGATTGCTGCTGAACAGGAGTATCAACAATAGTAACTAGATGCATTTCTTGGAACTGTGAAGAATTAATAAACAATTGATGGTGTTGAGGCAGTACCACAGCATTGGTTTCTTCTGATCTCAGAATATGTTTTTCTTCATAAACAATAGAATAAAATGCAGCTTCTAATTCTGTTTTTAAGACAGCTGAATGAGAATACACACCCTCAAGCAAGAGAGTTATTTCTATGGGACTGGCACTTCCTGTAGTAATTAGGCAGGCGCATGTTATATATTTAGGTTCTTTCGTTACCTTTACTGTTTTAAATTGAACACTTGCTATGTCATCTAATGAGTCAGACAAAAGCAGGCAGAGTTCACTTGTCAGAGCGGCTTTCAGGGATTTTCTTATTTGAGCCGTCATATCTGAACTACAGCATATTGGAGGCTCGCCTAGAAATTGGTGTTCTTTAGAAAGGACTTGTTTTTCATGGATTTGGGGCACATCCAAAACCACTTGCGGCTGCTTCTGTGCATGTAAGGCTTCAGCTTCAGACCTTGTGAGTTCCTCTGAATGTTCTTCTTTGAACTGCTGTGTTTCTTCCAATAACAATGAAAGCCTGACTGACTGGCCTTCTTGGATTCGTGCTGCAAAGTCTTGCTCGGCTGCTTCTAACAGAGCTGTGCTCTCTATCGGAACACCTTTTTCCTCAGTGTAGGTGGATTCTGAAGGCAATCTGGGCTCAGATATCACCTCACAGCTCATGGCCTGAATATCCTCACAGGGTTCAACACATCTCGCATCCAAGGACTTCTCTTCAGTCACAGTCGATACCTGCAGAACAGTTTGAAAAGCTTCCTTTTTCAAGACAGCCTTCTGCTCTTTTCTTTCTTCAGGGAGAATTTGCTCCTTGGGAAGCAGAATATCCTGAGAAACAGTGGTCAGACATGTTTGGAGCTGAGGCTCAAGTACAGCTGTGGGATTTTCTCCTGTAACACTGCTCTGAAAGGTCTTCAGTGTCTCTGCAACTATCTGGACCTTTTCCTCAGAAGTCACTGCACGTTTAAACATCATTTCAGCTTTCTGCAAAGCAATCTGGCATTCTGGTTTTTGTAAAGCCAATATGCCCTCCTTTGCCAGCACTTCCTCAGTTTGGCTCATCTGGAAATGCAAAACAGAAATGGGCTCTTTAATCGGCAGAATGGTTATGGCCTCAGCCAGAGCTGGAAACTGCTTAGTATCTTCATACGTGGTGGACACTCGTTCTTCTGTTGCTGAGCAGTACAGCAAATTCAAGCTTTTCTTAGAGATTGCTTCAGCCTCCAGTGGTACTTCAGGACTAAAATGCCCTTCGCTAGGTAGGATAGCTTGCCCATGTATACTGGGCAAATGTAATATTTTTTTGCCTTCTTGTTGGATTTCTGCTATTACTGGGTTGTCTAAACTAGGAATAACCTCTGCATGTTCATTAGATATCTGTTGCTTTTCTTCTGCAATTAAGGCTGTTTTTACAAGTGTGTCCAGCTTCAGTGAGCCCTTTTGCTGCTCTGTTGTTATTGCATCAAAAGTGGACTCTTTTGGAAGCATCTCTTTTGAGGCAATCGTGGGCACATATAACATATTTGATGATTCTAGGGTTGGGCGAATCTCTTCAGGTGAATCAACACAATTAAGTGCCTTAGTATGAGCTTCACTTATCTTGTGTTGTTCCGCTGCTACAACAGATTGAAAATAATTGCCTTCTTCCTGTACTACTTTGCTCCTGTCCCACTGGTCTGTTTGGACTGCCAAAGCACTTTCTTTGGACAATTCTTGGACACCCTCAGTCCCTGGAATATACAATAGTTGTTTGGGTTCACTCACTGGAGTAACTTCATCAGCTGCTGGGGCTGAGAGAGCAATAGATTCACCCAAGCTTACTATGTATTTCTCCTCAGAAATAACTGAGGCAAACTGAGATTTTTCTTCCCTCACAGATTTTGGCTTGACCATTTGTGGCTGCTTGATGTCTAGGCCTTTTTCTTTGTCTTCCTGGTATATTTCTTCCACAACCGGTAAACAGGTATCAGAGAGCTGGTGGAGTTGGAAATCAGGTAATTCAGTTATGGGTGGGCTTTCAATGGGTTCAGAGTGTTGCTCTAGAAAACCAGGATGTTCTTTCACTTCACTTGCAGTAAAAGCTGTAGTGGCTACCTCCTGCCTAGCCTGCGATGATGTATCAACAATTTCCTCAACCTCATGAGTCTCAAGCAAGGCTGCTTGTTGGGTAAGAAGGGCTTCCTGCTGTATGGTTGCCGTTGAGTAAGAAGCCATATGTAAAGCATCTACCTCTTCACTATGAACTGAATGCCTGTCCTCTATTCCAATTGTATACATCCCTTGCTGTCCGTCCAACCTAACATCACCAGGTAGTTTAACTGCATATAACCGAGACTCAGTGGCTTGATCACTTACAGTTTCTTTGTATGCCTTGGTGTGTTTCTTATGCATAGCTTTCTGTTCGTTATATGTACATTCCTCAGAGGTGAGAATAAGCAGTTCTGCGCTACTAGTCGCTTCTCCAAAGGGATTTATTCCTTTACAGACGTATAAACCACCATCATTTCTCTGACAGTTATTCACTGTTAATGATCCAGAACCATCGGGATTATGAATGATGGTATGATGTATGCTGTGGGAAATCTGAGTATTATCCCTATACCACTGAACCTCAGGAGATGGCTCACCAGTCACTTTGTACGTAAACGCAGCAAGAGCACCTTGCACAGTTTGAATTGGATTTAATTTCCTAACAAAAGATGGTGGTTGAGGTCTTATGGTCCTTTCAATGTGAGTCTCAGTGGCTAGTTCTGCCAATTCTCTGGTAACTTCCTTAGGATTTATTTTCAGATAAGCACTGCATGAAGTTTCTCCATGAATATTGCTAGCGATACAAGTGTACTCTCCCTCATGATCGAATTGGGTGGAAAGAATAATGAGACTGTAATTGTCACCGTCAAATACAAATTTGTAATCTGCCGATGATGTCAGTTTAACCCCGTTGAAAAACCACTGTATTTGTGGTTTTGGGATCCCAGTAACTGTTACAGAGAGCCTAGCTAGATCTCCTACGCTTATTTCAACATTTGAGATGTGCTTGAGGAAGAATGGAACACTACTCTTCTCCTTTATCACCTCTAAATTGCTTGAATAAACTGAATTTTCAGGCTTAAGTTCAAGTGTTATTTCTCTATCAGATAACTGCAGGCCGCTGCTGTAACTTTCGACTCTTTCTTCCTCAGCAGACACAATAATAGAGCTAGAAATCTCTGTATGGGGAAAAAAATCATTTTAATTTTACTAAAATGTTTTCTTGAGACATCGCATCTAGAGGGCTCTTCAGATGTTACGAGCGATTTCACATTCTAGGAGGCCAGAAACCGCATGGAGATTCTGCCAATATGCATAGTTTCTATGTTGTCTGAAACTGGCAATGTGCAGATTTTCAGCTTCTGTACATGCAGATCAGAAAAATCTTGAAATGAGGATTTGGTGTAGCATGTGTACAGAGGCTATACACATGGGCAAAAATTCTGTGTTGCCTCCTCTCAGGCAACATTCCAACCATGTATATCCTGATGCATGCAGTTTGCAGGCTCCTGACACACAGAGTCACAACATTTGAAGAGCCAGATTATATTAACAAATCAACACATTTCAGCAACACTTTTGTTGCAGTCATAATGCGGCTGTAAAAACAGTGAGGCAATTAAAACGTTCACATCGATAGGGGGCCATACTAGTCAACCTCATTTATATTGTCCCCTTTTAAGAAGGAAATGAATATCAAAAAAACATCTACATAGAAACGGAAGGCAAAATAAACACCAGATGTTTCCCCACATGCATCTATTTTTTTTAAAAAAGTTGTAGGCAAAGTTTTGATTCTCTTTGAACTCTGGAAGTCCAAAGTAATGATAACCATCATACATATGTGAGGGGGGAAATAGTTACATAAATTTACTTGAACAAAAAAGCTAAAGCTAGGGATTAGATGAACAGATTCATCTCAAGTATGTAACTGTGTCTATGCTGTGTTTGGTCTAACAGATCTAGGGGTCTACAATGTTCATTTTGTGATTTCTTAATTCTTACACCTAGGGAGCTAATTCAGCACTTAGGCTTTTATTGGTTTTGGGAATACACAATGTCATCCTAAACATCCTTCAAATCTGTTGAAGATAATGGATTTAGAAGGCCATAACTCTGATTAGGCTGGCATAGGAAGGCACTTTTACATGTATTTAACGTATGCTCCTCAAGGCTGTTTTGTGGTTGACAATGTTTGTTCTCAGGATGTAGGATGGCAACGGGAACTGGGACAGCTCCATTCGAGTTCAGTAGCACCTTAGAGACTAACAAGATTCTGGTGGAATAAGCTTTTGAGAGTCAAAGCTAACTTCATCAGAGCTTTGACTCGCTAAAGCTTATACCTCCCAAATCTTGTTGTTTTCTAAGGTGCTCCTGGACTTGAATTGAGCTGTTCTACTGCAGACCATCATAGGTACCCTCTGAAACTAAACTGAAACCAGAGGCGTCCACAGTAACTTTGTAGTTCATCGTAGGGATCCCACCCGGAAAAGATTAAAAAGTTCTTAACTCCCATTGACATCAGCAAAACAAATCAGTCTTGACTTAAGAGTTCGACTGGAATAAAATTTAACTGGTGTGCTCTCTGTTCTCACATTTTTCAGGAGACACATACATTTAGAGTGTTGGAAGCTGACCGATGGCAGAATGTTGCATATTTCAGTCTGCCATAATGAGCTTCACTGGGTCTAGAGAGCATTCATGTTTTGTGCAAGGTAGCATTAGATTATCTTTGGTTTTATGTGCAAAACGGTCTCTCTCTAAGAGGAAAAGAAACAGAAATAGAAACTTCTAAAAGCCTTATTATTTCATTATGAGTGCGTGGATCGAGCGGCCATTGCATGTATCAAGTTCCCAATCCATCCATTTGCAATGAAAAACTCTTCCCACACTTCACACATGATAAATTCCTCACTTATCCTAAATGGTAATTAATATTCACACAGGAAAATGTAACATTTGCCAACATGGAAGTCTTTCCTCTCCACAGTTGAAAAGTATTGTATGACTTGGTAGCACAGAAGCCTGACTGACCAGAGACCATAAAGTTCACGGTGCTTTCAGAGTTTTCAGCCTCATTAGTGTGTCATTGAGTTTTGTGTGTTATCAAGTTCACACAAACAATTCCCATGGCTTCAAAAACCATATTAGACTTCAGTTATTAAATCGGGAATATTATTTCAAAAAAGTACTGAATTTATTCTGATTTTGTTTCTCAGAATAGAGACAGATGGGAAGGTTAGCCCAATGTAACAATTGATAAACGTTAAGGGTTAAGGTTCCCTTGCTCGAAAGCCAGTCAAGTCCGACTCTAGGGTTGCGGTGCTCATCTCCGTTTCAAAGCCGAAGAGCCAGCGCTGTCCAAAGACGTTTCCGTGGTCATGTGGCCGGCATGACTAAACACCAAGGCACACGGAACGCGGTTACCTTCCCACCAAAGTGGTACCCATTTATCTACTTGCAATTTCTTGCTTTCGAACTGCTAGGTTAGCAGGAGCTGGAACTAGAGATGGGAGCTCACTCCATCATGCGGCAACTCGGGTCTCGAACTGCTGAACTACTGACCTTCCACAGCCTGCAGTTTAGTGTCTTAACCACTTGAGCCACCGCAGCTCCTTGTAACAATTAATACCAGTATTCAAAAACGTATGAGTAGCTGAAAGAGACCTTGTACTGACAAAAAAAATGAAAACATATCTAAGAAAAGCAGTAGCTTTTAGTGCACAAGTTTTTACAGGTAAGAGCTGATCTTTGATAGAGCACCCCATGAGAGCTATATAAAATTCCCTATATATTTTTAATGTTCAGTGTTGAAGCAAAAGACTGGATCAATGGCAGATGAATCTTTCATTCTTTGCAAAAAAAAAATTCTCTTCAGAAGTGGAAGACACTTTCCATGAACAGAATGAATCCCTTTATTCATGAAAGAGTCTTGCCCCAGCCTCCCCTCCAAATAAAGACACAAAACCATAGTATGGTTTAACTAGTTTATGAAAACTAGCTGATCTATATCATCATCATTAAATATACTAATATTTAATGTTACGTTAATGCTAGCTATGCATTAGGCAGCCCAGCCATTGTTGCCTTTGTTCTGGCAAATCCAACCTGGCTCCAAACTCAACCAGTGGCTTCCACTGGCCTCGTTTATTCTCGCCTGCATATATTGTGCTGAGAGGTAACAAGTCCTGTTTGCCTTCACTGATGAGCCATAAAGCCACTACCAGGTTTGTAAAGATTTTGCTCAGCACCAAAAATGTTCCTTCCCGAGCCCCATCCCACCATAATGCCAGTGATGGTCTGTTCAAAACTTGCCCTTCATCACATCCAGTGGCTCAGGGTGCTCGCAGCTCATCCCTCCCTATCACGAGCCACCTGCACTCTCCCTGCCAAACTAGTTATCAACCAAAACAGTCTTTCACCAGGCCTAATTAATTTCAAATCTATACCCTCATCTTCCAAATATCACAAAGCAGGCAAAAGAAGGCTCTCCCCACTGCCAGTCATGGAAAAAAAAAACACCAAATCCCTGCTTGGCTCCAAATAGCAACTCACTACTCCTACAATATTCTAGCAGCAGGCATTATAACTTCCCATTGGATGGCTACCGTTCAGCTAATTACCTCCTTGTGCCTTTATTTGAAGAGGTGCTGGGGCAAAGTAATCCACTGTTTTACTGCCATGAATGCCTGTTTTCAGGGGGGGGGGGTTTTGTAGAAAAAGCCCAGCAGGAACTCATTAGCATAATTGGCCACACCAAACACTAGAAACCTATTAGCATATTAGGCCACGCCCCTGACAGCACAGCTCATTAGCATATTAGGCCACAACCCCATGTTACCAGAAGTGTGGTCATCCAGCCACACCCACCTTTTGCTCCTTATTCTGTTTACCTTGTTTGTTGTCAAAACCCAGGGCTTTTTTTGTAGCAGGAACTCCTTTGCATGTTAGGCCACACACCTCGAATGTAGCCAGTCCTAATGAGTTTCTGCTGTTGGGTGTGGCCTATTATGCTAATGAGTTCTTGCTGGGTGTGGCCAACTCAGGAGCCAGCCGGAACTCCGTTCCTGTGCGTTACTGCCCAAAAATAGCCCTTCCTGTTTTGATGAATGGAACATTTCTCCACCAGTGGAAGGATACCTTCAGATCCAGCCCATTGTTGGCATGATGCAGCAAGGCTGGTCCATATGTGAAGCTAGTTTTTAATTAGCTATGTGAAAAGAAAAATGCCACTTGTGCTTTGTAGCTCTTCTGTCGCAAGTGTTTTATTTTTAAACCTTGAAAGAGTTGTGTATAAAGGCTATGAAATTACCAAGCATTCCACTATGTGCTATAAACTTTGTCTTGAAAGGTTATCAATTAATTCACTAAGGCTGGTTTAATGATGAAAAAGCAAGGGTATTTTATTTTATACTTTTATTAAAACAGTATGTACATTAGCATTAACGTAACATTGAACAGGAACACATAAAACTCTTTAGACCCTTTTCTTAAAGTACTCTGTAACTAAGAAAGACAGTGGAGTTGACATTGAAAAAAAAAAGTAGCTTAAATGGTAATTTTGGAAGATACAGGTCCATCTACCCATCTTTGCTTTCACGTGGGCTGTCCAGCAATGATTTCTACGAAATAAATATTTTGGATTTACATCAGTGTTACTGAAACAGTCGCTGCAGATCTTATGATGTTTAACTTCAGTTTCTCTGTCTAGTCATCTATGAACTGTGCAGTTAAATTTAAAACTTTAAAAGCTTTAGGCTCATTTGGAACAATGGGAGCACTGCAGGAAGTTGTACGGCTGTTTGTCCTACCAAAGAATGATTGGGACTGGAGGGCAGAAATATTATTTGTCCTAATGGGTTTTCAGACAGAAGTTAAGTAGAGGGAACAGGGTCATTAGATTGCTCCCTAGTACCTTGTGCTTCTATCTGACTTTATGACCTCTGGTAGGGGGGGAGCTGGGATGCCCAGGTTAAGTCTAAGACTAGTTTCATTCCACACCACTAATGGCTGATGATCACATGCAGAGTTACATTAGCCATACGGCAGTTTACTGGGCTTCCAATAGAGTGCAGAGATCGTTTCTTTACATTGATCTGATTTGCAGGATCAGGCCATATACGTGTAAACAAAGATACTGCAAGACTGGTTCATGGGTATGAGCAATTTGGATCTGATCTTCCTTGTAGCTGTGATTTCAGACAGTACAGTACATTCAACACTTATTCTTATCTAAGATACAGAGTTAGCTGCACTTCACTAACTCAAGAATTGCTAGTTGACTGCATAGGGAATGACAATGGACACAGTGATGGATTATATTTCTACCCAGCACAATGTTGGATCAGACACTCATTTCTCTTTTCTTTCCATTTCCCCAGCATTTAATATGCCTGCGTTGTTGGTTTTCTAAGTATTTAATTTTAGCGACTACTGCTGAAATTATTTTAATGCCTGTTGTAGTTATGTAGTGGTCATCCCAAGTGCTAAAATATGTATTTTGAGGCTAAAATAATTAATTAAACAATTGTCCCTTCTTCATCAGAGATGCTTGCTAATTTATTATATATATTTTATAATGTCTGAAAATTTGCTTTTACCCAACAGAGACAAAAGTGCTAGGCAGGAAACACTGATAGAAAATCTTGTTTTTCTTTTCTTTTCTTTTCTTTTCACTGTTTGACACACCAAAGTCTCTCAGTCTCAGTCTCTCATGATTTTCTAAAGCTGCTTTCTCATCTGAATACTACATGGCTGAAGTGTCAAATTCATAAAATGAAGAAACAATGAGGAAAAATAGTCTAGATTATTCAGCCTAAAACAATTGCTTAACATTCAAATCAGTTAGACCAGAAGTCCATTCTTGGCCCTATTAAGTAAGGGTGATTTCTTGTCCCCCCCAAATGCTTGCTTTCACCCATAGTAAAGGTGATATTGTGCAAAACATTTCATGGAGTCCTTAGCCAGTGAACTGTTTTGACTGTTTTCTTTATAACTGTAAGAATAATGATGTCTTTCAAACCAAAGTTTGAACTTTCTCTAGGAATATCATATACTGTAAATACTATCTTGTGACAAAAATAAACAAAACCCGGATGGGGCAAAGATAATTTTTTCAGATGCTACTCTGTTTTGAATAGTTCAGTCCCATGCAGAGTTACTCCAATTTAAGCCTATTTAAATAGATGGATTTAGACTGCATTAACTCTGTACAGAACTGCACTAGAAGAGTATTAATACTCCAGGGTATATTAGGGATCCCAGTTAACGGAGAGACAATGTTGGGATTATGTGGTGCCAAAAGCCACACATATTTAAGATATAAATATTAACATGCATATACATAACTGAGTATATAAATGCACTAATTTAAGTATAAATAATCATGCTTCTTTTAAAATATTAGAGTTGATGATAATAATAATAAGAATAATAAGAATAATAAGCAGCCTGAAGTCTCAAGAAGTATACTCTATTCTGATTTTAAGGTAATTGAGTGTGTGCTTGCAGGAGATCAACATACAGAATTTCATAAATTCTATATATTCTTTTCCATCTAAGGATTAATTTCTCTGTAGCTTAAAAAAGGTTATTTTCATTTATCGATTGGTTTAATTAGGCTTGTGTTAGGTAGTGATCACTTCATCCTATACATTTATATGAATTTTTTTCTTATTTCACACACTAATTGATTACTTGCATCAAAATCGTACAGTAGAAAGTAGTGAAAAACTACATGCATAGTTTTCAGCTCCTCCTTGTTTATTCCGTGTTTTAAAATATGTGGTATTAAGAATCAAAATAGTAGGTTGGATCCATCCAGCTTTTCTGCTCAGCCATTTCTGCTCATAATTATAGCCACCATCCCGTATGTCTTTTGTCCATGCAGGTCCCATGAGCCCCAGTACAGCTTCCTGGGTGGTCATCGGAAACCCCCTCCATTACTAACCAGCAGAAAAGCTGGATGGATCTAACCCAATTGCTGGATATCAGGGCTTGACCTGAAACATACTGTCATACCAGATATCACTGCTCCAGTTTCAATCTCTCTAGCAATATTGTGATGAAACAGGTTTTGTTTGTACTGGTTTCACGTTTGTCTCATTTACAGCACTTGTTTTCAAGCTTTCAGGTGCTTCTAACCTGGGTAAAAGATAAACAGCTCCTGATGTCTTTATGTAGTCCTCACTGTGACAAAACTCTCACATAGGTCAACTTGGTCTTGAATTAGGTTATTTCAATTTGTGTTGTGCTATTCTTGATTTGTACTGGAATGGGATTAATGCAAGTCTCAGTTACTTCAGTGGATTTTTGTCATGGGAGAAATGTCATAAAGATCCAGGAGCTGTTCAAGAGACAATGTTCTGTTCTGATACAACATTGTGAGGGAGAAACCCTCATCTCAATTCTTTCATGGAACTGTACTGAAAATACAGTATGCATATTACATACATTTCCAAATGGATCAGTTATAAAAATAGGGGTACCAAAAGTTTCAAGAGCTCTTTAGGAAAAATGCAAATGCATCTTTAATTAACACAATATTTACATGTTATCAGACAAAGATGGTGGGTGACAATGATGTCGTCATTACAAGGATGCACAAGGGATGAGAGTCAATGGAACTCACAATGCTTTGTGGCCCTGAATAAGATCTAAGCACCACTATATCTCCCCACTTTATCTCTCAAGATCATGGTTCATTGGTATAAGCCAGTGAATTCCACTAATAAGAATGCTTCAAAATACAGGAAGCATCCAAACAGAATTCTACATTGTTTATTGGCATGGATCTTTTAAAACAATACAAAATCTGCTTCTGATTATGCCAAAAAAATACTGTTTTCAACTAGAGAATTTAGCAGACTGTTAACAAAGCAGTGCTATCAGCAGTCCCTGCTTTGTTTGTTGCTATACATTTGTATTCCCCTTCATCACTGTGTACTAAATTCCTTATCATCAAACTGTGACAGCCCGGTTGACTTTCCTCCACACAGTATCTCTCTCCATGAATCAATGTCCCATTCTTGAACCAACTGACAGTCGGTTTTGGAAAACCAACTACTAGGCACTGGAAACATCCAGAGCTACCCAGAAAAGAAGCACAATCAGAAATATGTTTCATAAACTTTGGAGGTGCTTCTGTGACCTGGAATTCAAAGCTGCAGCTATCTGTACTCTCTGCTTTAAATTCAATTTGCTCTTCTTTGGAGGGCTCAGAAAATACATCAAAGTTGATGTTTACACAAGATTCGCCTTCCTCCTCCTGGTCCTGTTCTGTTACAGCTACCAGCTTCACAGCTTTCTGAGAATCATCACTGTCACGTTCAAACTCAAACTCTAGTTCTATTTCTGTCTGGGTGCCATTCTGAATAGTGTTATCAACAACCAAATCAATCTTTTGAGGTCTTTTGCTACCCACATCTGCATCTGCTTCACCTCCACCACCTGCCCCTGCAGGAGCCCTCTGGCCCTCTGTTACAACCAAGAAGCTCCTGCATATAGCTTCCCCAACTGTATTTACAGCCTTACACAAATATACTCCACTATCAGAATGCCTGACATTCTGAATTTTAAGACTATAACTTCCGTTCTCACTATTCACAGCATACTTACAACCATCTGGAGTGATTAACTTATTCTCCTTAAACCACTGGACTACTGGAGTAGGACAGCCTGCAACTGTACACTGAAACAATGCCTCAGATTTCTCTGGAATTTCTATGTCAAAAACAGGAGTGGTAAAACGTGGGGGCATCTCAGTGACTTCAAAATCAATTTTGACATCGTCACTGTCTTTCCCAGATGAAGCCATGGCATGTTCCACCAGAGATAAAGGGAGAACATCAAGAGATACTATTGTACTCTGATTATCAGAAGCAAGCCCAGGGACAGTAACTATTTTGACTTGCTTCTCACATTCCTTAATCTCATTTTCATCTAACTCTACTTCAAGGAGTATTTCCTGAGGAGAAGGCGTTCGTGATGCCGTGCCTGGTTCTATATCAAATTCTATGACATGTTGATGAGTTACTGGAGGAGGAAGAGCTAAAGCTCTCCCATCATGGGGCAACACTTCTACTTGTGTGATACTTTTGGCTTCCCCTATGATATTGACTGCATGGCACGTATATTCTCCTCCCTCTGTTTTTTGAATGTTACGAATTTCCAAGATACATATATCACCCTCTTTTTGGACTCTGACTCTTTGATCTTGTTCAACCAATGACTTGTTTCTATACCACTTCACATCAGGTGAGGGAGTGCCCATGACTTCTGCAATAAAACGTAATGTGCTATTCTCATAGATCTTCCTCTTAGTCAGTGGTTTAATGAATGCTGGAGGCATTTCATTTCCCTTTGGCTCCAGTGCTTCACAAGGTGTGCCAAACATTTCAGCACGTAACTCATCAATGGAAGAGCTCCTTTCTTGCAAAGGAGAGCCAGTGGGTGTTTGATAACGTTCCTGTGGTGTACTCGCTCTTACTAGATCTGACGGAGACGTCCTTGAATTGGGCTCCTCTGAAGGTGTGGCATATCGCTCTGGGCTGCCAATTGGTGTATGATAAGAATCAAAAGACATGGGAGATTCAAAATTCTCCACAGATGATGGTGGTGTGTAAAATTTCTCTGACTCTACCAGTTCATCTCCACTAGCGTTATCAATATCAATAGACATTTCTGACTCAGGTGAGAAAGGGCGGATCAGTTCTTGCTGTTGGTTGTAATAATCATAAACAGTGCTAAATGTTACATCTTCCACCTCCAAGGAAGTGATAGAACCCTCCCGAACCAGACTCTTGGACTCTCTGACATCTGGAGTCTCCTGTTCTCCAGCTACAAGCAAATACTTTGTAAGAGAGAAATCTGCTTCTTCATCAGGAGGAACAGGCAGCTCTTGAGTCTGAACAATGGGTTTTGCAATAGCCCCTTCAGCTAGGTTTCCTAGGGAAGACTCATATTGTTTTGCTTCATCAAACTGAGGTTTTGCACTATGCTCTTGTTCTTTAAGACTGCTAAAGCTTCCAGATTGTCCTTCCTGACTTGCAGGTGACTTGTTTTTTAAAGAAAGAAGGTATTGTGCAAAAGAGAGCTCCTGGTCTGGTGGTCCCTGAGAAATAGAACTTTGTTCCTCAGTTGTTATTTGGGTATATAAAGAACTGTTGGGACTTTTCTCAGATGAAGAGCTTCTCTCTTCTTTAATACAGATATGTTCAATGAGATCTGCTTTTTCTTCTACCTCGCGCTTGTCAGGATAGACTTTTTCACGTGCGGCTTTTTTCAAATCAGATATGAAATTATCTGTTTCTGGAACCATACTCTCTGGGGTATGCCCAGGCATATCCATTTCTTTCACTAGGTTTTGAAAATACTGAGTGACAGGGGCAGGTTCTGCCTGTCCCCATATAAAGGCTTCATCAGGCATCTTCAGCACCTCCTCTTCAGAAATCTTTCTCTCATATTCATCGTGGTCCTTTGAAACTGGTTCCTCTTCAGTGAGAAGGCCAGCACTTTCTAAGGCCTGCTTGAGCATCTCTGTTACTGACAGCTCTGCTTCCATTTGGAACTTCTGTTCTGGGGAATCTCTTCCTTCCACTCTTATCTTATAGCTCCGACGAAGTTCTTCAATAAGAGAAGTTCTTTCTTCCGATGCATGGGCATCCCATAGGAGTTTTATGAAACTCTCTGTCTCTGTAGCCCCCATCTCAAAAAGAGACTTCAGGTCAAAGGAATACACATCTTCCTTTTGTGCTGTTTCAGTCTCTTTCAACAACAGCTCTGGTGATAAAGAAGCAGCTTGCGCTTTTAGATCAAATATCTGTCCTTCTACTTCTTTTTCTTGGGATGGAGTCCCTTCTCTGTGACCATTGGTTTTATTTAGGACTTCACTGTCATTAGAAATCTCTTGCGTGGTAGCTTGTTGCTGTCCTTGAAAGCCTTCCATCCCTTCAGAAGCAAAATACAGAGATTTCAGAGACATGTCTTGCACTTGGTTTTCTATATTCAGAAAAGCTAATTTAAAACTGATGTCTTCGTTTTCTGGGGATACGTGTTCCTCTACATTTTCTTTTTCCAACTTGTTTTCCAAAGAGAGTGAACCTTCTTGAGTAAAAAGGACTGTCTTATTTTGTTCTGTTTCTGTAATATTCTGTGTATCTACCTGAATCCATTCAGAAGTAGTAGGATAGATATGTTTGAAATGCATTTCCTCTGGCTGCTCTGCCTCTTGGGGCAGATTGTTATTCTCTACAATCAAGTGAGATTCAAAAATGTTTTCTTGAGCAGATGATGAATACTGCTGCTCTCTACTTTCTTCCTCCATAGATTCAGTAACATTGGAAACGTCTTGATCAGCATATACTGTTTCTTCCACAAATGAAATGCTTTTCTGTGCTTTCTCTATGATGTCAGCTTCCATGCCTTCAGCAACCGAATATTCACATGTAACATGTTTGTCACCACTAACTTCTACAGAAGTTGAATATTGGTCCTTTATGTGCATTTGGTCTTGGTGAAGACTAATTTGCTCCTGAATTACATTTTCAACAATAGATTTAGCTTGTTTTAACAGACGTTCTTCCTCCAGGTCCTTAACACTACATTCTACCTTTACTGGTTCACTGTTTTGAGATAACGTTTTACTGGAAACCATTTCTTGTTCTAAAAATAATGGGGTATTCTGTGCAATTTCTACAGTCTTGTCTGCATCTGCTTCCACTCCTTCAGAATCAGAATATAAATCTGTGACAGTTATATCTTCCTGGTTTTGATTATCATTGCCTATATTTGTGGGTGGTTGTTTTATATCAGATATAGCTTCCTCTACTGGCTCCCTCTCATTGCAAATCTCCTGATTATAATATACCTCTTCTGCTACAAGTGATGTGTCTGTCTCTGTATTTCCTTTTGTTTTGTCTATACTGGTATCTGTTCTTTCAAACCCTGAAAAATCTTTGACAATGATTTCCTCCTGTTTTTCAACTATAGTTTCACTATCTAAGGAAGTGCGCTGTAAATCAAATTCTTTTTCCCCTAGGTGAAGTGCATTTTCTAGGCCATGATTTGCTTTTTTTATAAGTTTATTCTCATCATAAATACCTTGACTAGAATATGTATTTTTTCCTAGAGCTGATGTAATTTTTACTGCTTCTGTTATTGTGCTTGTATGAGCTTCTATGATTTCAGAAACAAAATATTGATCTTTGGTATATATTTCCTCTGATTGAAGTCTGCTTTGTTCTTTTTCAAAATGTTCTGTATCTGAATCAGCTTGTTTTTCATCCAGTAAGATATCGAGAGTGTTAGGAACTGCACAGAGATCTGTGGGCTGCTGAGTTTCAACTTGATCTTGTATATTCTTATCCACAGCGTCACCAACAGGAAACATTTGTTTTAAATCAAATACAAATCCAGGGGTATCTGCTTTTACTTTCCCTAACAATTCTTCATCACAATAAATTTCATTCTTTTTTCCCTCACCAAAGCTAGAGATTTTTCCCTTAAGGATCAAAATATCTTTGTTTTCAGAAGCAGAGCTTCCAAATGCTTGTTCTTTTTCTGCTGCAGACATTTCTTGCTGCTCACAGATAGTTTTCTGCAGGTTTTCTTTGTTTATCTCCCCTAAACCAAGTTTTTCTAGCTTAGACTCACTGTAGAATTCATCGCTTATGCTCTGTAAATATGGCATATTTGTCTCACCTAGTGTCAAAACATCTTGAGAATTCTTGCTTAATATATTAGTAATGCATTGATCCTTCTCATGGATATCATGGTCTCCTTGCATTGCCTTTGATATAGGACTGGAAAAATTGTAACCAACAGATTCCTCTGCATATAGCTCCTGCTCAAAACTATGGATTTGCTCTTTTACTTCCTTGAGCGGTGTTTCTATGATGTCTCTTGAAAGCAGTTCCTCATGTATTGTATTTTGAGATGATACACATTGATCACTTTCCAAATAGGGTTCCGTATTTTCTGGCATGAGTGCCTTATCCTTAGATTCCACAAATGTTTCCTTACCAGAAGATATGCTTTTTTCACTTGCGTTTGTTAGAGAACTGAACTCAGTAAAACCAGGGTGTTTAAGAATCTTTTGCTTATTCTCAAAGAGAACAACTTTATCTTTTACACGCTTTGCTTCATATTCTATATCATGGCTTTCCAATTTGTCTTCCTCTACAGTAACGGATGTATATCTTTCTGAATGACTCTCTACAACCATTTCAGGTTGGCTACTTTGTATTTCTGTAGCTGCAAATTTAAAAGTGTTTTTCATTTGTTCAATATATGGATCTCTTAACTCATCAGCAAGTGAAGCGTCAGATAAAATTCCTGAAGTAATTGTATCTCTTTGTTCTTCTACTTTTTGCTCTATATCTTTACTCATTTCTTTTTTGTCCAGGATATGAAAATCTGTGCTTTCACTTTCATCAGCAAGTAGGGACTTCATGATGTCATCTAGATAACTAGGTAACTGGGATTCCTTTTCTTCAGATGGTACAAATGGTGCTTCTTCTATGAACTGCACATTACTAATGCTGTGGAACTGCTGGATTACAGAATCATCTTTCTCATACAAATGGCTTTCCATTTGTCCTGTTGAAGATTCAGAATAACTGTTCAGATGATCTTGTGCAATGTTTTCCTGAAGCACTCCAACCTGTGTTTGGAAACTCTTCAGATTAGTTTGGTCTACTTTGTTATCAAATATTTTTACAGTTGGGTCTACTGAAAGATCACAAACTGTTTCAACTATACCAGCTTTGTTTTCAGCAACACATTTGTATGTGCCAGCATCAGATATGGAAACCTTGCCAATCTTCAAGCTATAAATACTATCTCTCTCTTCAGAGCAAAAATGTTCATTAGGAACCAAGACTCTGTTATTCTGAAGCCATGTAACAACTGGCAAAGGTTCTCCAGATATTAAGCATTCAAGCACAACTGAATCCCCTTCATGACACCAAATATGTTGCTGAATTTCTTTTATGATTTTGGGGGGCTTACAAACTACATCAAATGAAAATTTAAATTTATGTTTTACTCCTGGAGAAGAAGGTTCTTCAGTAGGTTCTTCAGGTATAAACTCAGCTGGTTGAATCACTTTAAATTCTTCGTCTTGTTCTGGAGTTGGAGTTGGAGCAGTTATTTTGATTTCCACGGGAAGTGATAGCAAGTCTGGATTTAATATGGTAGGCCTAGACCAGTTAACTGGTGGAAGCAGAAGAGTGGATCTACTGTCTGTGGTTGAAACTGCTTTGTCTTCTTTCACATGGTCAAAAGCTAAACTGAGTTCTTCCTCTTCTGTATACTCTGGTAATAACTCAACTTTACATATATTGATTGGTTCTGGGTCAGGTTTCTCTTTTACTTTCACTTTTAGCTGACCTGTAGTTGTAGCAGTTCCGTGTTGATTAACAATCACACATGTAATGGACCCCTCCTGAGTGTGGACAACTGTGCAGAATGTCAGAATAGAATGATCTTCACTGGTATTAATAGTGCATTCTTGGTTGCATGGTAAAGATTTGTCATTGTTATACCATGTGACTGTGGGATACGGATAACCTTTGAAATTGCAATTAAAACTACAGGTATCCCCTTCATTTACTTCTTGAGATTGAATTTCATTAACAAATAAAGGAGGGCATGGCACCTTGCTTTTCAGAACAGCACTCTCCAGTTGGAGAGGAGTTTCCTTTATCTCAGGTTTGAATTCAGTAATTGTATCCAGTATCTCCTCTTCTGTTTCCACAGAGTATTTATTTACTGTTGTTGGGGTCCCCACACCTTTGCTCATTTCCTTGCTCTCCAAATCAGCCATAGGTTCATTAACGTTAAGTGTGATTGTATCAGACATCACCATTTCAGGTTTTTTTGTCTCACTGATGTCATCAGTCATAAGTACATAAACCAATGGGGAGGGGGTTTTCTTAATGATTTTGGATGTCCTGAAGTCGTCAGGATGTTCCTGTACTTCACTACCCATTCTTGTTCCTAATGACTTTACTTGGGTATAAGTATAGTCCATCCACCCTGTTTTTTCCATCATCACTGGAACTTGTTCTGAAACCTGTTTTTTTATTACCCCTTTAAATGCTGCTACTTTTTCATCCTCAGTGCTTCCATGAACTAATTTTGGGGGAATCTGAGAAGGTTCAGAAAGGCCCAGGATTTGTTCTCTTCTAACATGATATTTACCTAACTCTGTCTGAGACCCTCTCTTAGAACTTCCAAAGGTAATTTCTTCTCTGTCTGGCATCATGGCTTTTTCATCAATTTGCTCTATTGTTTGGAAATCAGATCTCCTTGTCTCTGCCTGAGAGGCTGAATGAACTGACCAGCCTTTGTTACCCTGAAATTCAGCAGTTCTCACAGATGCAAGTTGTAGGTCCACTGATTCCTGTGACAGACGCATTTTCTTCTTTTCCAACATAGCCATTCTTGCTGCACGAAGGCGCTGTAACTTCAGTTTTATTTCCTCATCAAGTAAATCCTCCTCTGCACTTCTTCCTCTATCTGAATGCTTGTTTCTTACCTGATTCTTATCATAAACCAATTCTCTTTTTAGGGATGGGATACTTTCAAAGCTTATAGTCCTCATCATCCCTTTGGAAAAGGACAAAGCTGGCAATACTTTCTCAGTTTCCTGACTCTTATCAAATGGAGAGCCAATACATTTCAAATCAACTTTTAGCCTATCATCTCTCCTCTTCTGCACCTGACACTCAATATGTTCACGGGTTCGCTCAGATTTTCTCAGAAACTCTAAATATTTGGCATTTTGTTCCTTGTCACAGACTACCAACAATGATGCTGTGGACTCAGCTGAACCCTCACTATTAATAGCAAAAATCTTATAGCTCCCCGCATCCCTTTCCTGAACTTCTTTAACCTCTAGACTAGAGCTGTGCATGTCCATGCTGCTCTCAGTCTTAATGAGTCTTCGAAGACTTTTGGGAATTTGCCTGTTGTTATGAAACCATGTTATTTGGGGTAATGGACAGGCAATTAATTTACACTGAAAAATTACTGGGTCTCCCACCAAAACAGATCGATACTTCAGTTTTTGTGTGAAAGAAGGTTTCAGTTTCTTGGGCCAGGAATGGGAGGCTGACATTCTACTTGCACATTTTTGTTTATACAGAGATTGTTGGTCCCAAAGGTCTTTGGAACTGGAGAATCCATCTTGGACACCAACTGGCTTTTTTCTGTATTCTGTTTCCTCATCGAAGAACAGTTCTGCAAAAGAATACCATCACATTACAGCATACTCCACTCTTTCATATATTTTGAAAATAATGAAAAGAAATGAAATAACTATGAATAAAATTAAATAATGTGCATGCAACAGATTCATCACAAATCCATAAAAAAATTCACTCACCATATTTGTTCGAATAAACGCAACGCCTTGCTCTGTTTTAAAGATTCTGACACGAAAATCGTTCGTTGTCTGTTCTTTCTTCCAACTGTGGAAATTTCTTCATCAAGAAGCAAAAATGAATCTCAAAATGACATGTTTCTGTGAGTGCATGTTTTGCCGCCCCAAAAAACTTTTTTTTGCATGTTTTGTTGCAAAGAATGGGGAAGGGATGATCTTACCTGACTTGCAGACAGTAGAATAAACGCCCTTTCTGATCCCTTTGACTGAGAGTTAAAATGGTCAAACAATTGAAAAGAAGTTTTTCAAAGGTATAAAAAATGTAAACTGTAAATAATTTGCTAAAATAAAATGAGAAGGCGTTTATTCGAACTAATACAGCTGCTAACTTCACAATGTTATGCAAAATAAATAAAATAAAATAAAGCAAGCAACATGGACCAACTATGCTATCTGCAAGCCAGTGTAAGAAAATTTACCATGGAGAATTAATGTCCCATTCATGAAATGGAAGGGCACAATAGAAATACATCACTTTCTCAACTTGTATTACGTTATCTTGTAAACACAGGTCATCTGAAGTGTGTTGACCAATGGAATGTTAGCATACTAATGTGTTTTGAAACCATTTAAAGAAACTCAGTCTAATTTAAAGTATCCCATGCACTAGAAGAAAGTATCAGAAGTAAAAGCTTTTGCAACTAGCTGCAAAGCATAAAATGAAAAGATAAAGTATGACGGCATATCTATAAAAGGGAAGTTTTAAATGGAATTTTAAAACTTGTATTCTTTTGTAATGCAAGTTATCCTTTGCATATTAAAACAAAACATGCAGCATATTCAAATATGCTTCACAGTATGTTTTGCTTTCTGTGTCATACAGATAAGCTTCTCATAACAATTACTGTTTTCTGTATGCTACATCTTTGCTTCACTATAACATTCAGTTGTGACTGTACCTTTCACTTCCATTTCAATCTGCTGCTCTATCTTCTCCTGAAGAACTTTTTCCAGAGCTGTAAATAAAAACAGAGGGATGATTAACAGATGGAAAAGTTTGATACTATGAAAGAAGAAAGTTTTTAGTTTACGATGCACTGATTAAAAAAATTCACACAAACATACATACATATACATGCCAGGAAGTGCCTGATACGTCTAAAGGAAACAATGAGAGGATACTAAAAAATATTGCCTAGTTTTCCACAGCATTTTAAAAAGGGCTTCTCTTTTTTATAATTCAACATGCCTTTCACATGCCTCAAACACCGTGGGGGAAGTATTCAGCAATCCACATTCGTTTCGTCTATCCCGAACCGTGGATCAAACGGATTTCAATGCAAATTGACGGTATGCAAGAGGAAGTTGTATATGGAATGAACATGCAGTTGCCAACCTGTCACTCTCAGATGTGTGCTGCACTCGGCTTGTCCTGCAGAATTAATTATTCTGCACTTGTATATACCCCTCTGATTCTCATTAACTTTCAGTAATTTTAAACTGCACAGCGGACCATCGTGCCTTAAGCAGCATAATGCCGATTCCTCAACTATTAGCTGATTATACAGCCAGATGACACAAGGTGTAGGTACACCCTTGATTACACAGAAAAGTGAAACATCATCTCCTTGTTTTACAAAGGTCTCTGGGGGCAGAGTTTCGAGGAAGAGTGGTATGGTGGCACCAGTTTCAGTGAAGTCTTCGCATGGCACAACGTCAGGGTAGTAGTCTCTGATCCTTTGCTTCTCAACGTCTTGTGGTTTTTCAGCTGCCGAAATGGTCATGCTGGATGTTTCTGTGGAAGACTCTTGTTTGTATTCATAAGCTGTTTTAATCTGAGACTCTTTGATAGTTTTAATGCTTTTAGTATCTGATTCAAGGGTAATTTTTGTTATTGTTCTGGCTTGTGCTTCTTTAGCTAGGTAAGAATAAAGTTAGGATAAGATTAGATGTTTGGCAGCAATTAAAAGTAGATATTTAAAAATATAGAAAGCCACTAGTATTGTAAAAGGAATGTTCAGCATGTTAGTGCAAAAAAAAGAAAGAATATTAAGTGTTTTACTATTCTGTTCCACAATTAAGGGCTCTATTCATGCTGGGCTAAATGCCATTAGACCCATGGGATTCATGCCATTGACATCTATGGCAATAATGGTATGCGAGAGGAAGTTGTACAACAGAATTGATCCATGATAAAAAATAAATTTTAACAAGCAATTCTTCTGTTTAAAGTCAAAGCTTCTTCCTCACAGCATAGAAGGCAGCAGCAGAGACAATGCTTTCCACAGATGTGTAGAACAGGCAAGATTTCCACCAGCTTGTAAAAGCAAGGTAAACGAGGCAATGACAGATTTCCATGGTTCTGTTTTGGTTTCAAGTTGATATTCTTCTGAATCTAATCCTGCAGCTGCTTCTCTGCCCTCCATTATAACAACAATACTGAACCGCAAGGAGGGGGAAGAAAATGAAAAGTAATCTCATGGTCTTCAGAAAAAAAGCAAATCCATGTTCAGACTCAAGAAAATATCATGGGTCCAGAGACCTGCCATTGTTTTAAGGGGCTTCGTGTATGTAGAGGAGAATGGACAGCCTACGAAAGAGGGACAGAACAAGATTTGTTGCTTAGTGATCAGATTCATAGATGAATGGCACTGCAAAGATTTGGAAGATAGCAGTTTCCTTGTGGTAATTATAACAAAATGATGTGGTCAATAAAAAGTTGAAATGGGATAGGAATTTCTGGTCTGGATCCCCATTAACATTTTTAAAAAGGGTTCACCCATGAGACTGAAGGTGTGCATTACCACATTCATAACAGAAGCACTGTGTTTATCACACTCAATTAGCATCCTAAGCAGGTCTACTTAGAATCTTGCTCAGGTCTTTCCAAAGGAATATATTCTTATGATTGCATTGCCAGGAATGTATTCTTATGATTGCATTGTTAATTATCTTCCTAAGGCTTTGTATAATCTAACCTAGGGGAAGGCTTAGATCAAGTTCCTTTGCAGCAAAAAGATTTCCCCAAATGACAGATCATAGAACAGTCATAATTGTAAAGATGAGGTTGCTCTTGCTACATTCTTTCCTTTGCTCAAAAAGGATAAATTTAAAGCAAGTATTTACAAATTAAATATATCTTGCTTTTGAAGATGAACACTTCAAGTGCTGGGAAGAGGCAGGAAACCTACTTTTACAAGTAAGTCATACAGACTAGCCGTGCTCTGTAAATCTTTTATGAATAGAGCCCAAAATGTAAAAAGTGGGACAGAAAGTTGTGTTTCCAGATTAAATGCTAGCATTACAGCCATAAGCAGTGATGGTGTGAAAGAAAGTTACACAACATTAAAAATCAGATAACCACCTTCTACAGTTAGTACAGCAGCTGTTGTTACTTCTCCAAAGTTGTTACGAACAAGACAGCTGTACAGTCCTTGATCTAAAAGCTGGACGTTAAAAATGGTGAGGAAAAGAACGCTTCCATTTTGAGACGGCTTAATTCTTTCTGACTCCTGTATGGTTTCTCCTTCATGGGTCCACAATACAGTAGAAAAGTTCTCGCGTTCCAAAGCACAAATTAACTGGGCAGTGTCACCACATCTCACGGTGAGATCATGAAGTTTCAGAAGAATTTTCGGGCTAGTGTCTCCCAAAACTTGAATAGAAGCTGTAGAAATTTTGGTACTTTCTGACTTCTGTGAAACAGCTGTAGTATGGAGAATTTTTACTTCTTTCTCAATTGCAGATGAAGTTTCAGAAATTTGTTTGAAGGCCTGCACAACCATTTTCTGTGATGGCTCTTGCACGGATTTAATCTCTGTTACATAAACTTTGGTTTCCTTCTCTGACTTTGCCTGGACAGCCTCTCTTACATCTTTCCCAGAACTTTGCCTATCTAGGGCTTGCACTGTGTAATCAAGTAACAAAACATATGATTAATATCTAATGCACTTTAATGGGCTGTTAAAAACAAAAAAAATATGCCATAGATGATGAGAATGAAATACGCCACCGTTCTGTGAAAGCCTAGCATGCCCGGTGGCAGCATAAAACACAATGTGGCAGCATAAAACACAATGAAAATTCAGCCACAACGATGGATGAAAAATGAAGTGTGCTCATGCTGGTAATATGCGGTTGGCGTTTGTCTCTTCTTCTCACTGCCGTTGTCCGTGGCAATTGGAAAGTATTTGTGAAACTCTGAATGCTTGTTTTTATGTCCTACCAGGAATGGGATCCCCCCCAAAAAAAAACCGAGTAGAGCAAACCTCAGAGAATGCTACAACTGCCACCGATCAACTCACTGGCTTGAAGTATGGATTTTGTTTAGTCTACCAAAACAGCTGTACCCCCGAGATATATAACTAAGACTGAAGTTTCAAAATGATGTGACACTTGAAAGTACAAGAAAACGAGAGTGGTTTATTTGGTTACAACTAGGACTATCCACAATTAGTGATGGTATGGCTAACTCTAAAAAAAAGTGTGAAATGAGGAAAAGAAGATCATTAGTCACAGTGTAGAAAGTGTGGTATATGCAACAAACTGAATTCCCTAGGAACAAAAACGGGGCTTTACCTTCAGCAGTCACTGTAAGGGTAGCTGTACAAGTTGCATCTCCCGCACTATTTCGTGCTTTGCAAGAGTACTGCCCGGCATGTTCTGAGAAAGCATCTACAATTATCAATGTGGCCGTGCCTGTAGACTCATCAAAATGGAAAACTACGTCTTTTGTTGGCAACATTAGTTGTTGGTTATGAAACCAGAGGATTTCTGGTTTCGGCATGGCAGAAACCCTGGCTTGGAATTTGACTGTTTCCCCGCTGCATACACTGCAGCTTGAAATAGGATGGAGAAAGACGGGCCTTTGGCCAACAGGTTCCTTCTTAATGGAAACAGTGGAAGAAACATGCCTTTCTGAGGTAACTTCTTCAACCTTAAACCCTGCAAAGAAGCACGCCAACTTTTAATTTCGTACCCTACAAACCAGTCAATGTTCTCTTGTTCATCCAATTATTTTGTTAAAGCTTCGTTCTCTTGTTCATCCAATTATTTTGTTATTCTGACATCTTACATTATGACACACTTCCTTTCTCTCATGACAATGTTTAAACTCTGCTGTCAAACGAATAGAAAGTAAAGCATTTGTATACACCTTAGATACCAGATTAAATGAGCAATGTTTTTCAAGCTCATGCCTCAGATCTGGACATCCATTAACCTTTTGACAAATATTCAAATTTGAATTGGTACAGCATGAGTTAAATTCCTCTCATTTGAGGTGAGCTCTTTCAGTTACCCTACTTACAGTGAAATTCTAAACATGTGTTCTCAGAAGTAAATCCTACTGAGTTCAATGGAACTGTCTAGTAAGGGCACATAGGACTGTGACTTCACATTAGTCTTAGAAATGCAATTTTAAAAAAATACAGCAAGTCCTGGATACTTGCTTTATGTTCTAAAATCTGCTGCGATGCTAATGTATTCTTATAGCTGGGCATTTTTCCCTAATCGAAATGTAAGATGCTCTTCTCTTGTATATGGAGATACAGTTTCACTAATATTAACAATATCTAGTTATTTTGTATATTTGCATCATTTGTATATTTGCTCATTTGTATATATTAGACACCTTGGCCGAGATCCAAAGAGCTACTTAGACTTGTGGTTATGCATACCATAGTAGAATTTCTGAAGTTTTTCTTTGAACAGATTTCCATGTCATACCATAAAAATGATCAGCTCCCTTTACACAAAACTAGGCATTGTGTCAGAAGTATGGGTGACTCAAAGGTCTTCCCCTCTTTTCTCTGCTGCAATGTTTATAGTGCAATTCTATGCAGACTTATTGCAGTCTTTTCGTTCCAATGGGACTAGAAGGCTGCTGTAACTCCAAATAGGATTGCACTATTATATTTATGTTTCAAATTACTCCACCTCCATTTTTTCTCAGTGGTTGCTGCTCATGGGGATGGGGAATCTGATTATGTCACATCAGACACCTTTAATTGATTAGGC